>NC_068982.1:126436772-126442991 GCF_001194135.2 Octopus bimaculoides
ATATATATATATATATATATATATATATATATATATATATATATACATAGATATATAAACATGCATACATATTCACATACATACTGAAATATAAGTGAATCTGAGTTGCTGAAGGCTGTACTACATTGATTACATAACCTGTTAAAGATGATTGCTTTGAGATGTGAGGAAGAAACTTCGCTAGACAGCATTTAGAACCATCATCATATTCCTGGTTTTTCAGATACAAAAGTCAAACAACTGGAGCCTCTTAAGGCTAGATAGATAACCCTGAATCTGATCCAGATGACAGTCACTCTATTTGAACACTTGGACAAACAAATTCCATCAACTTATTTTCTCCTATGATTAATTATCAGGAATCAAAAATCATTAAACTACATAAGTCTTAATATAGCAATCACAATACGCCTTCTTTTTTTAAAAAAAAGGTAGGTAACCATGTGATTTAGGGTTCAGTCCCACTGTGTGGCACCTTGGGCCGATCAAAGCCTTGAGTGAATTTGGTACAAAGAAACTGTGTGGAAGCCTACCATGTGTGTGTGTTTGTCTTTGTGTTTGTTCCCCCACCTCACCAGTGTTAGTTTATGCCCCCCCCCCAAAAAAAAACTTAGCAGTTCAGCAAAAGAGCTCAATAGAACAAGTACCAAATTGAAAAAAATAAGAACTGAAATTGATTTGGTTGACCAAAGTCTTCAAGGTGGTGTCACATCATGTCCATAGTTCAATATGGAATAAGTAAAAGATAAAATATACCATTATTGATAATGTGGTAAATGTGCAGAAATGATAGAACAATGACCGTAGACAACATCATAGTATTAGTTAAAGCTTTCTATGGGCTCTGGGTTCAAATACTACTGATGCTAAACTTTGCCTTTTATCTTCTTGGGCTTCATAAAGATTTACCAGTTCATTACTGAGATCAATTCTTCAATCTTCTTTTCTACTCTAGGCACAAGGCCTGAAATTTGGGGGGAGGAGGCCAGTCGATTAGATTGACCCCAGTATGCAACTGGTACTTAATTTATCCTTTTCTATTCTAGGCACAAGGCCTGAAATTTTGGGGGAGGAGGGGCAGTCGATTAGATTGACCCCCCCCCCCAGTACACAACTGGTACTTAATTTATCATTTTCTACTCTAAGCACAAGGCCCAAAATTTTGGGGGAGGGGTCTAGTCAGTTAGATCGATCCAGTACAAAACTGGTACTTAATTTATCGACCCTGAAAGGATGAAAGGCAAAGTCGACCCTGGTGGAATTTGAACTCAGAGTGTAAAGACAGACAAAATACCACCACTAAGCATTTCACCTGGCATACTAATGTTTCTGCCAGCTGGCTGCCTTTCAATTCTTCAATGTTACCATATTTGATGGCATAAAAGACACACAAGCATATTAGAAACAACCCAATTTCAATAGCTGTTCATTTTCAGGAAAAACAAAGATTTTTAGTGCATTAACCCCTTAGCATTCAGATTAATCTATCAAATATAATGCCCATTTATTCATATTGCTTTGAATTAATCATGCATTATCTTGTAGCTTTGAGATTTGAATGATGTAATTGCTTATTTTTATGATGACATTGTAGGGTAGGCGTGAGAGGTTGAAGATGGTCAGTTTGAACATAAAACAATATTTTGGCCAGATATGACTAGTTTAAAGTTATGTGGATTTTAAAGTTGTTTATGTCACTGTTGTTACCAGAATTTATCTTAGTTTAATTACTGGTTATTATTTATGCAAATTAAACTAAAGGGTCAAAGCATATAATATAGGCTCAAACTTTACATATAGGACCCAAGGCAAATTTTTTAAGGTTCATTATTTTTTTTTCTTTTGAAAAGTGTCTTGTAAGTCATCGAAAATGGTAACTCTGTAAGAAAGGTCATGGAAGAAACCACTGATAGTGTCTGATTTTCCATTTCTAGAGAACAGTTAAGCAAGGAAATAAAAAAAACTGCTATCCTACAGGGACCACCCAAGGATGAGCCAATGTACAAGAATCTCATTGGTAGAATATATTTTCCCAAACGAAATTCCTGCAAATTATTACTGAGTTGAAGCAATATCAGTTACAAAAATATTTCTTAGAATTGATATAGTTGTGTCTCTGTCATAGAAATAGAAAGTAAAAGTTAAAATTATGTAATTTTTAATTGAAGTGATAATATCAATTAAAAATTCTATAATTAATCTCAAGTTTTATTTTAGCTTACTTGATTATTATTTTTTTGGCATCAATTGAAAACAAACGGTGAGACGTTATTAAGCACCATCAATTTGAAGTTAAACAAAATCTGTGCTGGTTAAGTAAAATAATGAAATGTCATTTAAAGTACAGACTAATTGGCATCGTTTAACGATGTAATAGACAATGAAATCTTCAGAAATAAACTAGACAAATAAGATGAACACAAATTATTGAACATATTTGATTAGATTTGTTGACTTTACTAAAATTGTTCGGTGTGAAATATATTGTGCTATTCATTCTCACATGAAAACTAGTAAAAATTTCTATTGCCTGTAGATTAAAAAAATATTTTAATTGAAAATGTGGATTTTAAAGTTATGTTTATAGCACTGTTGCTACCAGAATTTGTCTGACTTAATTCAATTATTGGTTATTATTTATGCAAATTAAACTAACTGGTTTACTGAAGTTACAATATTAGTAGTTATAAATAGTTACAAGATATATATCTAAGTGGACACACAAAAGTATATGTATTGTCTACGAAGAGATCTGAACAGAGACCAATCACTCCTTCTGTCCAGAGATAAGAACATTTCTTTATATTTGCCCAAGTGTATGCAGTTATGGTTTATAAATATATACCTTAATGTACATGTTGAATTATGAAATACACAGTTTGGTGCCATCTATAATTTTATAAATGATAATGTAACCAGCAAAAAAAAACCCCAAAAAAACTATGCCAATTTGGACTAAAGAATTTAAAGAAACCCTGATGTTTAATAGCTATCAATAGTTATGTGTTCTCACTGTAGGCAAGCAATGGATGGTGTGTGATCTTGAAAAAGACCCAAACTAGGACATAAACCAGATCAAGCTAATTATCCGTTTGCTGTCAACAGAGACAAAAAAAAAAGACACTTGTTTCCATTACCCCAACTACATTCAGTTATTTGTCACAATAACAGGTAAAATACTCATATTGCTTATCAAAGTATATCTTAGTGCACAATTCAAAATATCACAACACACTATTTAGAACATCAATAATTAAATGATTGACTACATAACAAGTGAAAGCACTATTTGTGCAAATCAGATGAACCAGTTTAGTGAAGTCAGAATATTTAGTGACTATAAATAACAGTAAACATATCTCTATGGACAGACAAAGGAAGATGTATAATTTCTGAAAATATCCCAACAAGGATTGAAATTAGATTAGGCCAACTTTTTTTTCTGTCCACAGAGATAAAAATAAAGACATTAGCATGCATTAACTGAAGGGTGCTCAAATATGTTTAAGAACAAGTTTTAAAAATCTGTACTATTTGTAAAGGCATTCCTTAAAAAATATATTTCCTATCTGTAGTTTTCATAACCAGGAGCCAACAATGAGAAATTTTACATATAAATTGCTTTGTAATCTATATATAAATTGTTTTGTAGTCTATGTATAAATTGCTTTGCAAATTGTTTTATATTTAAAATGGCCAAGGATTGTTCTACAAAACTGGTTAAGAGGTATGCTTTGCAACCATATGAATCTGGATTCTATCCCTCTGCACAACACTTTGGGAAAGAGTCTTCTGCTGTAGTCTTGAGTTAATTTATATGCACAACAAATTATTCTTACCGAGTTTCATGGCTCAACAGTCAAACAAAAACACATACAGATGAAATATGTCGTTACATTCTGCTAAAAATCCTGATTCATCATTATGCACATCTATGTAAATGTAAATTTAATCCTTTGTGATTAACAAAATTCCATGGGGACAATTTCAACTTTATTTGGCCAAGCATTAAAATGAAAGATAAATTTCTTGCTGGTTAAGATGATTGTTGTCTATCAGAGTCTATTTTTCTATGAAAGAAATTCAGAAGCTCAGCACTGCAAACAAATGTAACATTTGACCAATTCCACAAAAGAGTAATGAATTATATGTACCATTTGCTGTACCCACTGAGAATGCGAGAGACAGGATATAAACTAACAAACTTTTACATTATTAGGCATCATACAAGCTCAACCATTGATGGTTCTTATTTATATTGCACCACAAGACACCTCCTGACATCAACTCACCTGAAACTATTCCTCATTCTAAAATACAAACTCCTTGCTTTAAAGTGATTTAAATTAAAACCTATCAAAATTTCAAATTGCTCTAAACAGAGGCCTTATGACAAAGTTATTTTACTAAATTCATTATTTTCAAAAATAACTGAAACAAAGGAAGCATATTTCAACAAAAATATGTTAACAAAATGGTTAAATAAGTAATAATTTTTGCCCATATTTTCTCATGAAGCAGTTCACATCAGCTCAAGTGCATGGGGTAATCGACACAATGGATATAAAGTTTAAGGTACTACACAACTTGGCCATATAGTCAAATCAGACCAAATCTTATAACCAACCATTGTGTTGTATTCCTCAACACAATACATGGTTCTGCATGCTCTACTTCACATGACTGATGAGGCTAAGTGGTAAAGTACTGAATGATATATACAAAAACCTCTTCATTAAATCCAAATTTCCCTCCATGTTGAGAAAAGAAACAAAAGCCTAGTGGGAATAATACCACTCAAAAGAACGGGGAAATAACTTCAAGAAATTTAGTTATTAATTTCACAAAATTTTATTAAAAAATTTTTAGGGGAGAAAAAAATCTGATATTTGTTGGTATAACAAGCCAACAGCTAGACACAGTTTTACTGGAGCTAATCAGTAAGGGTGGGCTTGCTTAATCAGTCAACTTATAGAAAAAGTAATGAAAATTAAAATAATGTAAAAGAAAAAAAAAAAGTTGAAGGAAATAACAAATATTTCCTTCAACTTTTTTTTTCTTTTAGATTATTTAAATTTAATAACAAATAGGCCAATAGCCTAAATACAAGTAAGTTAAAGAGAAATATACAAAAAGACATACACGAAAATATTCTTCAATTTTTGAAACTTTTCTCAGTTGTTTGACTCAGCTTCACTGAAAGCATGTCTACAGTTGTCACACTGCCTAACAGACATGAAGGTAAGTTTCCTTTGAGAGTCATCAACAAATGCCACTAGGTTTTTGTTTGCTTTCTTCAACTTAGAAGAGAGACCTCGACTAACTTAGAAAATTCAGTGTGTCAGCCCTTAATTTATCTTAATTTATCAGTTCTCAACTGGGGTCCATATAAGATTTTGTTAAAGTTTATGTGCAATGAATTGGTTATACTTCTACAATAAATAAAATATTTTAATAATTTTTTGTATAATTCCTAACAATATTTTAATACTAAAAATATAAAGGGATTTTTTTAAACATCAAATAGCTATGGAGGGCCGTCCATCCATGTAAAATAGGAATCAAAGGGGTCCAGGCAAAAAAATGGTTGAGAACTACTGATCATGTCATTGTCTCACTTGAGTTATTTCTCTTTGCTCATTTTTTTTTTCCTTTAACAAAAACAACTCCTAGTTTATAATTTATATGGGTATCTAGCCATACAAAAAGAAATCATTATATTCACAAGAAAACCAATTTAAATACTGAGGGAAATTGAGAGAGAATGAAAAAGAAATTCATCTCCAAACCTTTACAAATTTAAGTCAGTCTTTTAAGTATAGTAAAACTTCATGTTGCCATTTCGAGTTGGAGACTTAATCTGCCAAATCTTGAAAAATTATTTACTCCTTCCTACAAGGAGGCATTTTGGTGTTCTGCTTTACATGAAAGATATATTAAATGATTATTTCAAATTCTCTGAGCAACCATTTCAACTGCTGCTTCATTATTTCCTATATTCTAAATATGAAAATGCTTGATAATGAGTTCAGATTCAGAAAGATTCCCAACTGAAAACCAAATGTAGAAGAACTGAATGCTTATCCATCACATAAGCTTTTGCGACAGATTCTCCACAAGCCAAAATATTCACATCATTAACAATTCTTTGTTAGCTCTTTCTCATCAATGTTATATTTCTAAAAGAGATCATCTCCACACACGCTAAGTACTCACCCC
>NC_068982.1:126443052-126450822 GCF_001194135.2 Octopus bimaculoides
CCCCCCACAAAATCAAGCTACACATTCCAAATGTATCGAGATATTGATTTTATAAATGAACAACATATCTATAATCTTGTACAGTACCAAGAAAAGAACAATTATTTTACCATCTGAATAAATCTGAGTACAAGTAAAACTTGGTAAATTAAAAATGAATTATCAAAAATGTAAAAGACTAAAGAACTAACCAATGACAAGAATGACGATGGCAAAATTAAAGTGTATCCAAACTAATGCCAACATAAATTGATAGGCAAAATTTAAAAAAAAAAAAAAAAAGGAAAAATAGGGGGTTAAATGATGGGTGTGTTGATAGGAGATAATTTATTGAAGGCGGGAATATATTTCAAGTCATGGCTTCATTGATTAATAATTTGAATTAACAGACTTTGAAATAGATTTAGAAACCAGGTGGTAAAGGAAATTGAAATTCTGGGGTTTATAAGTTACCACATTTTAAAATAACCGCTAAAAACTGTAGATTAAAAATTCATTTAACAAAAAGACACATGGGAAAGTTAGAAGATATTTGAAGGCGGTCTTTTATAATTCTAGATTTTATGTAAAGTTGTTCAGAAAATTCTTACTATATATATCTATGTTACAGAGTAAAAAGTAGCTATCAGCTGACTAAATAATTTATTCAAGAATTGGTTACTCAAATATGAAACACAATGTAAAAGAATAAACAAAGAATTTTATCCTCTTATCCAAAAAGTTTAAACAATTCATCATCAAACTTTACAGATTAAGAGATTCAGTTTAAAACTTAGCACTTTTGTTCAAAAGTTTCCAAACAATTTAAGAAAAGAGAGAAAAGAGGAAGACAACAATAACTCAATTATCCCCCACCACCACCATCACCAGTACTAATACTTCTACTTTATCAAACTCAACTGGTCTTATTTTTCGCGAATCGATTTCTGGAGGTGGGGGGAGAAGAAGATGAAGAAGAAGTAATGAGTTGCGGGAGGAGAAAAGAAGACCGGGAAATGAAGACAGATGTATGACGCCAAAGAAATGAGAGAACGGAGGAAAGACAGAGGAAGGAAATAGACTGCCAAGATTCCTTACATACACACAGATACACGCACACACAGATAGAGAGAGAGAGAGAAGGAAGGAACACACATACACATACAGACATCAGAGAAGAGCTTGCTTATTAGATTGAATTTCTTTAAGGAAGTTTTAACACACACAATCGAGAAGGCGGGAATACAAAAATCTTAAACAAACGCAGCACTTTTCGGTGACGTCCAACAATTTCAGATAAAAAAAACCCGTCATTACAGAAACAATAGCACCAAATGAAAAACCCAACAGTACTTTGGTTGCCTTTATTTTAATTATATATTATTAACAAAGGAATTCTATGAAAATGAATAAATCATTCTTTGCTCATATTATATATTGTAATACTGTGAAATTCTCAAGAATTTAATATGTCCTGAAATCTTTTTAATCTTCAAAGTTCACTTAAACTATTTTGAAGTTGTGAACATGATGCCACCCCGTTTTTTTTGTCTTTGGGGGGGGGGGCAGTGGATAGTTTTTGGGCTTTTTTTTACGAATGCTATTTAAATTAAACCATCATCGGATTATAGATATAACAATAAAGACAATACACATAGAACTTGGTAAATTGGTGGTATGAAGAATTTGAATTAGGGTTTTTTACTTTTACTGTTTTCCTATACGTGGGGGGGGGGGTAAGGTGATTAAACTACTTTATAAAATAATTATATATTGGCATTTTTAAGAATTGAAAATAAACAAATGGGGGAGGGGGTATTTCAACAACAGAGTCACAGACAAAGAATAAAGCATGTCATTTGGGATATACAGATGCAAGGAGGGAATCAAAATTTGAAAGTATCTGGGAAGAAGTTTAATTAACATGGGGCTTTGTTTAAACGTAAATATTAAGCAATAGCTAGATAAATATGTATAGAGACATAAATATCTCACAATAATCTTGTCTACAAAACGAAACAATGATGCTATATACAAGGGGTGGATAGCTAGTTTTGTCTACTACAACAAGGGGGTTCGCGCACAGTATCAAATTCGAACTCACTACATCAGCAGTTCGAGCAAAAACATCATCAAGGTATTTAAAGCGAAGGGTTGTCAGATATAGGTAGGAATTGTGTTGATTGATTCGAGGTTCTTGTCTGACACAGGTGGGTATTTTTAAACTGACATGTAGGTGTGGGTTAAAACACAAAAGAAACAGAAAATACGAATGAATAGACAATCTTTCTGAAAAATTAAAATAGTTATAGATTTGAAAAAGAAAACAACAAAGTTGAAATATTAACAAGGAAATCTGACAAATTAACAACTTTAAAAAACAAATATCAACATCGTTTTTGAATATGTGTGTTTCTATAAGTGTATGTGTGTGTGTGTGTGAGTGTCTGTGTAGACATGAGTTAAAAACCGGCTTCAGAAGAGATGAATAGAAAGTATATGAAAATAATACAAGATTTGTTAAAATAGTAAAATAAATGAGAAAAATCAACACAAGTTAAGGATTAACTGACATAAATATTCGTCTCGTGGTAGTTTTCGTCGCTTAAATATGATTTCAACATCGTATAGACAGATGGTTCATTCATAACAATCTCCAGAGTAGTTAATTTATCATCAAACAGACGTAAATACATCGAGGGAATTGGCTTCGAAACATGAGAAGGTTTAAAGTTTGACAAAAAATATATATATATACACACAAATATATATATAACATTTAAAAAACTTTGTCAGTATTAAAATATTGTAAACTTTACGATTTGGAAGTTTTTAGCAATCGTATATTTAATTTGTTTCTTAACTTGTGCTCGTCACTTAAAGGGGTTGAAGTACAATAAAAGACTTAGTATGGATGGATAGTTGAACGTGTGTTGTCGCTTAACGAAAACAAGATAGATGTTATTATTATATATATAGGAAACAATAAGAATATTTTGTATTGTACGTAACGCACATTATATATATATATATAAATATATATATAGATATATACATACACACACACACACACATTTATATATATGTAAACTTACCGATCCAAGAGGCTTCTGCTAGATATTTTATCGGTGACAAGGAAAAATTAAAAATATATTTATACATGTATGTATATATATTTACACACACATACATATATATATATATATATGTCCAGGTTTGTGTATATAAATATAGATAAATATAAATATATATATACTATATTGTTTTCGTGTGTATATATATATGTATATAACTCACTACAGGAACCAAGACGGGTTACACACTGTTATACATACTGACGTTCAGAATGTATACATGTGACAGGAGTAAAACTGTATATTTACAGACATACACAGAAGCGCGCGTGCGCAGATGTATACAGCGATACATGTGTGTGCGTGTGTGCCGGGTTGTTATGGAAAGCGGTGTGTTAGTAGCCAAGGCATAACTACGATTCTGATGTGACCTTCAGTTCATCGCAGCGCACATACACTTGCTCATATATACACACATATACATACATAATCTCATATATAAATGTGTATATATATATAAATGTGTGTGTGTGTATATATATATATATATATATATATATATATGCGTGTTTGTGTATGTGTGTGTATATATATATATTGTTATATACAAAGCTATATGTATATATATATATGTATATCTATATATGTATTGACACACGCACAGTCATACAGATATGTATACGCAACTGTTAAAATTTAGCGGTAGTGGAATAACAAATTTGAAATTATTATTTGTCTATATATATATATATATATATAAATCATATATTATATAATTTTTTTTTTGTTCAGAAAACTCCCTGTATTTTCATAAAATACGAAAACAGTTATTTTAACAGTGGAAAATGCCGTCTTTTGACGGAAAGATAGAATACAGAGGTGGCGGCTCTAGAGCAGCGAAGGAAGGAGGACAGACATACATATAGACGTAGAGCTGTGTATATGTATGTATGTATATATATATATATATATATATATATATATATATATATATATATATACACACTCACTACGTTTACTGACTATACTGTACAGCTATTCGGTACTAAATAAGACTTAGAATATAGGTAAAGGCAGTGAGAGAGGAGGCCAACTTTTATATTATAGTCTATCTTTCTTTCTGTCTCATTCACTCGATAGTCTTACCACCGCTTCCACCACCACTACCCTCCTTAAACGGACTTGTTCAGCCGACTACTCACGGAAACAAACGAACACTACCGAACATTCGGCCGGACAGATGGCTGCGTTGATAGTTTACTTTACCCCGGCTAAACCTTTTTTTTTTTCTCTCTTAAATTTTTATTTATTGTTTTTTTTTAATAAATCATCTTATAAACTTTTTCATCTGTTTACAGAGTTTTCATATATTTCTGATGATAATGAAAAGAAATAAATTTTATGTTTTACGTTTTGGTTTTTAAAATGAAACCCTTTCTAATGGTTTTTCTTATTTCAATTTGTCTTTCTTTCTTCACCTTAGCAGAAAGAAAAGTTGCACTTGTTTTTGGTTTTCTTTTCTCTTCTCTGACTCACTTTAAATACGCAGCTCAGATCTAATTTTTTTGGTGGGGGAGGGATTTTTATTTACTTTTTTTATTCAACAATTAGTTTCTTTTTAAAATTTACTTTTATTTTAAACTCGGATTTAAATTTCTTTGGTAGGATTGTAAAATAATTGACAGATTAGAAAAAAAAAATAAATGGTCATTTCATAAATGAAAAAAAAAATTAAAAACTTAGCGGTTCAGCGAATAAACTGATAGAATAAGTACCAGGCTTTAAAAATATTGGAGTCGATTTTTACGTCTGAAACCTTTCCAAGGTGGTGCCCCAGCATGACCAGAGCCCAGTGACTGAAACAAGTAAAGAAAAAAAGAAAAAGAAAAGAATAACACGCAAAAAAGTTCTGGTCAGCTTTAAAAAAATAGGAATAAATAAAAATAAAAATGAAACAATCGGGGAATAATTGAAGGGTTACTGTGAGATGGGAGTGAGGGTTCTTCTAGACAGGAATATATTCTGACCAATGGCCTCACTTTAGATCAAGGACAGGTCTTCAGCCCTCCTCCACCCGCTTATATTTTTATTATCACTTTTATTCTTGAAATATTTTTCTTTTCATTTATTCCAAATATCATCACCAACCTAAATATTAACCATATATGTTTCTTTTCCTAGTTTTTCTTTTACTTTCTCTTTTTATTCATCTCCATTTCCCTCCCCCCACCTATCTTTATCTATCTATCTATCTATTCATGCCTCCTCTCCATAATTCTCTGACCTTTATCTACTCTCTTTTCCAATTATTCGTCCCTGTCCTCTTCTTCGTTCTGTCTTCCACATTGATTCATTGACTACTCTTCCCGTTTTCGTATTTTTATTTCTTTATCTTTCATTCGTTCATTCCTTTACTTCAAATTTTCCTCGTTCCATCCGTATTCCATACTTATTTTCTTTTTCTCATTTCATTCCTTCTCTCAATCTCTCGTTTTGATATTTTACTATTGCTTTTCTTCTTTTCTCCCTTTTATCTTATTTTCTTCTTTCGTTTTCTCTGTTGCATTTGACTTTTTACCTTTTCTTTATTTTTAATTTTTCATTCTATTAAATCCGCCCCTTCATTATTTGGCTTCTTCTCAATTCTTTCTCTCTCATTCTTATATATATATCTTTCTCTTCGCTCATTTCCCCCTCTCTCTACCTTCTCTCTTTTCCTCTCCGTCTATTTTTCTCTTACTCTTACTCTCACTTCCTCCCTTTTCCACAAGCAACTCGTCTTTCTACTCTCACAAATATGTCTGACGTCACTGACAGGCAGTCATATTCACTTCCTTTATAATCAGGAATACGGACGAGTCCAAGATTAAAATAGGGACGTCAGTTCAACATTCACCTAAATATTTTAAATAGAAAATTAAAATTTTCTCAGAAAATGTAAATTCTTTAACAGTTAATATTACTAATAGAGAAATAAAACTACAATCCATATATTTTAAGTTTTAATTATCTATGTAAGGGTCTTAAATTTCTAAAAACATAGCAGAAATATTTTTTACCTCTCATCCTGTCTATTCCATTTTCTATCTTTTGTCACATTACTTCGACTATGTGGTCAAAGGTCATGCGATTTAAGCTATTGTTTATTACCACGTGCAATAGGCTAGTCGTATCATTTATAAAAACAAGAAAATATTTCTGCGAATGTGTTTTAAAATTTGTCTCCAAAAATATTATTAAAACTTGGTTCGTTGAAATTACAGAGAAAACCATTTGGGAATAAAATAATTTTCATTTCTGTAAAATAATTTTCTAGTTGTTTTAAGCCATATTACTTCGTTTCTGTCACTAACAAAGAAGCAATATTTTTCCTTTGCTCAATGATAATAAATTTAATGTTTATTTCTTCTTCCCTGTTGAAAAGAAAAACCATGGAATCTTAGAAGGATGTGAGAAAAGTGATGGAAAAATCTGAATTGAAGATAGTAAGAGAATGAATAGTGAGCGTGAGAAAGAAGAGCGGACAAATATAGCTGCAGTTATATTTGTATCAGATCGACGCAGCGGGATGTTTTCTCCTTGAAGGAAGGAAGAATTGATGGAAGAAAACATGAACACGCACAATTAGTACAGCGCTGAAAATTCGCGCCATATCTTTTCTAACACCATACCGTTTGTTAATGTTATAAGAATCTGGTGGGTGGGTGGGTTATTCAAACTTATTTTTCATTTCATATACCAATGGAATAATTTTATTAATTGTTAAACAATCCATTATTATTACCATTAATGTAGTGTCATAATTACTGCTTTGTTATTTTTCTTATTCCTATTTTGTTACGCTGGTAAAGAACCTATTTGATTCCACACATAATCCATAAACTACCAAATAACCTGTAACGTATTTCCTAGATGATGAGGAGACTAGCACTAGATTTGAAACAACGATCTTTTAAAATTTTTATATATATTTTTTTCCCAACAAGTTCTTAGGCTTACGCGTGTAAAATAACAAATTCTGTTCATTTTCTTTTTCGTTTTATTATGCGAAGAAATATATTTTCTCATGTTAAGATATTTTAATTTTATCAGACTTACTGCTTGAAGTTTTAAGTGCTTTCATTCTAAAATTATAAAATATTGTTCTTGCTTTTGCTTTTGCTTTTTTGTCACTTATTGAGAAAATAAAATCTATACATACGTCACACGAGTACTACACTTAATTCTATATGAACTATGCAGTTACAGCAAGGAGGCATTGCAATGAATTAATAGAACATTGGCGCAGGTATAGCTATGTGGTTATGACGTTCACTTTGTATTTATGTGATTCTGGGTTTGATTTCATATATATATAATAATAATATTAAGGACAAAATCCAAAATTACAGGTAAAAACTCAATTAAAATCAATTTATAAAAAAATAAAAATTAAATTGAGCTTTATAGATTAAAATAACTTCGTTATTTTCCCTAAAACTATATATATATATATATATATATATGTTAATCCACTACTCAGGAAGAGACTATTCTACAGTACGACCTGCCTTATCTTCGAAACGTCGAGTTAGAATAGAGGCAGCTGATGAATAATTCCAAGTGGCTTTCTGTTTTCCTGTGTTCGTTCCGTTGTCTAGTTCATTGTTCTAACGTCCTGTACCCTGATATGTATCTATATACACATGTAGATGAAAGTATATACATATATGTGTGT
>NC_068982.1:126451588-126457488 GCF_001194135.2 Octopus bimaculoides
GGAATTTACGAAAAAAAACAACAGACGAGGACAGGTGGTGTAAACAACAAAGTGATGTATTAGTTTAACGCTTGGGAATACAGAAAGTCTGTAACGTTTCAAGCTACGCTCTTCAACAGAAAGAATACAGAGAAAAACACGGAGAAAAAAATTGAATGGTGTTTGGTCAGCGATTATGGTGGGTTTCTTTCAGTTTCCATATACTAACTCCACTCACAAGGCTTTGGTCGACCTAAGGTTATAGTAGAAGACACTTGCCCAAGGTGCTACACAGTGGGGCTGAACCCAGAACCATGTAGTTTGGAAGCAAACTTCTTACCACACAGCCAGTACAAAACTTTAAGAAAAACGTACTGGTATCAATTTGTTTGAATTTGACAAAATCCTTCAAGGTTGTGCCCCAGCATAGCTGCAAACTAATCGCTGAAACAAGTTAAAGGTAAATGATAACAGAAGCTATTCAATCATTTTTACAACTCTTCTTAAGTATGCAATAGACCAAAAAGTAATATAATATAAGACATAACATCTACCATTCTAAGAGTGAATATCTTGATCATGAACTGGTAGAATTGGTTTGGGAAAATATTGATAGAATATTCAAATGTGTTTCTTCATTGGAAAAACTGTTTTTCTTACTGGTGCTGTTCTATTTGGGTAGAATGAAGCAGACCATCATCTGGTGTGTGATAGAATTACAGATTGCCAGATACTGTTGCTGACCAACAGCCAATGGCTGATCATTCATAGTCAATAATTATGACAAATAAGGCAGTGAGCAGGCAGAATTGTTAGCCTACCAGGCAAAATGCATCGCGGCATTTCATCCGACTTTACATTCTAGGTTCAAATTTCACTGAGGTCAACTTTGCTTTTCAACCTTTTGGGATCAATAAAATAAGTACCAGTTGAGCACTGCTGTCAATATAATTTACTAGTCCCCTACCCCGCCTTGAACTTGCTGGCCTTGTGCCAAAATTTGAAACCAATAATCATGACAATCAACATCCTATATATAGATCATAGTCCCTGATTCAGAATGAAATTTATTTATCTCCTATCATTAATGAAGTTGTATCATTAACGTAGCAGATTTCTTTAGCGCTTCCTAATATTTTTTTTTTTTTTCCTTCTGATGGTCAGGTAAGATAATTGGGTTCTCCTTTTATTTTTCTCCCTTCAGGCATAGAAATAATTTATCCTTAGTGAAATCAAAGAGTATAAATTAAAATTTACTTACAATTAAGTATTCTCATCAAATGCGGTGTAGATGTTTTCCATCATTAGCCTTTGTCTTTCTAGTGTCAGTCTCACTTCATGTGAATGTACATTCCAAAATGGCACTCAAGTTACATACATGTGGTCTTTCCATGTAATTTCTGGATTAACATCTGTGAGTACACCATGCCACAAACAACATTGTACAAAGGAAAATCTCTCACTGTAGTGATTGACACCTTTATTAGGTGTTTAATTCTTGATTCATTCATTTTTTTCATATAATGGGTGGGGGGATTATGTTGAATTTTTTTTTTTTATTCATTAATATAAGTATGTGACTGAAGATATATCATTTATATATTTAACTCTTTTGATCTCAACCCACCTGAGACTGTTGTTGGTTCTTTGATGAAAAATCTTTCCATTTAAAGTGATCTGAATTAATCTTCCATCAAAATTTCATGTTAATGTGTGTTCTAAACACCAGCTTAATAATGACAGTCATTTACTAAATTCTTTATTATTTCAAAAGTAATTGCAACAAAGGCTGTGTACTTCAAGAGAAATATAATAAAAGGGTTAATACTTGCTACTAGTTCCATAACCATGGACAAACCAATTTCTCTATATTGTACAGCTTCAGTATGAAGAAATGGAATGGTAGATAGTCAAGTAATTGTCTTCATTTTAAATCAAGAAGAAAGAGAGAGAGAGAGAAAGAAGGAAGTAAAAGAAAATATAGTCACTCATAGTTTTAGAAATAGGTAGAAACAATCCTGAATAAATCCAATTCATTTTGTGCCAAAGCAAAAGCAGTTAATTCAAGTTTTAATTCCAGAATGTTACAGAAATTTCCATCATTAGCCTTATCTTTCTAGCGTCAATCACACAACTTGTGTGTGTGTGTGTGTGTGTGCACGCGTGTATGTGTGTAAATTCTAAAGAGGCGAGTGAGTTACTCGTGTTGTTTCTGGGCCAACATCTGTGAATACAGCACACTACAAACAACATTGTGTGAATATAAACTTCTCACTGTAGTGGTTGACACATTTGTTTTTCTCTGTATAAGCAGTTTAATTATTGGTTCATTCGTTTTCATATACGGGAGTAAAAACATTAAAATTATTTCATCTCTCTTTTTTTTTAATGTTTTTTACTCTTCTTTCTCTCAAAAGTACCATTATATAGATATGTGAATCAACATAGTGAATTCTTTATACATATAATATTTGATACTAATGTCAAAAAGTCTTTTGATATATATATCTGTACAACATAGGGTTTTATTTATTTATTTCATTGGTCAATTTAAGTCAGAAACATTTGAATTTTTTCTGGCTTTATTTATTTTTTGATTCATGGTATTAACCTTTTTAATATCAACCCTCCTGACACTGCCCTTGGTTCTATGATACAAACTTTCTGTTTTAAAGTGATCTTGAAATATTCCATCCAAATTTCATGTTGCTTTATAGTCCAAACGCCAGCTTAATAATAACAAAATTCTTCTACAAAATTTTTCATTATTTTCAAAATTTAACAATGGTAATGTATTTCTATACAAATATAGTTTAATAGTTTAACATGTTAGCTCTCACTTAATTATATGTAGAAAGCATCCTTTAGAAATTCTTTAAATTAACTTTGTTTTAAATTGCTTAAACAATGAATAGTTTTTACTCAAAATGTTTATTCTAATATTTAGTTAAAACAAGGAAAACGTTTCACTAAGAAGGGCCAGTAAAAGTGAAAGATGTCCAGAGGTGTTAATGTATAGGCTAAAGATCAGACTCACAAATCACTGCATCCTTCTACTCAATTTTTGATCAATTTTGATTTTGAAATTGTCTCCCTTGCTTTTCGATGACAAGAATTATCATTAGCATAAAATATTTTTCTTTTCATTGTAGACATTTTTTTTTTAACAGCTTTATTTGAGTTATCCTCCATTTTAAATTTTTAGAGTCATCAATAATTAACAAAAAATGTAGGTAAACAGGATAAATGGAATAGATGAGAACTCAGAAATACTTATTCCTTAGTGTAAAAAAACTGGACCCATTCAGCAAAATTTGAATATATTTCTTCACCAGAGATGTTATCTTTCATGTTGGTGTTGTTCTGTTTGATTGGAACAAAACCAACATCTCATATGCATTAGATATATTCTAACACATAGCAAGATACCATCTTCAACCACCAACGTAGCCAAAGGCTGATCATATGCAATAATGGTGACAAACAACTTCATACAATTGATTCCTGATTCAAAATTAGGTTTATTTCTTTGTTTTCATTAACCCTTTTGTTAACATATTTCAATTGAAACATTCTACCTTTGTTTCAATTAATTTTGAGAATAACAAAGAATTTAGCAAAATAACTATCATTATTATACTGGTGTCTGGAATATAAATTGACATAAAATTTTGATGGAAGGTTTTAATTCAAAGCACTTTAAAATGGGAAGTTTTTATCATATTTACTAGGGGATGGTCTCGAGTGGGTTGGTATCAAAAGGGTGACACAGTGCTGGTGTATCATCCACTCACCATATCATTTCCTTTTCTTTTCTTTCTTTCTGTGCTTACAACCTAGTTGTTCTCCCATTCTTCAAAACTAAAACTTGTTACAAAAAAAAAAATCAAGTGAAAATTAAAATTCATCTGGAATATTAATTATTCTCTATCATAGGCACAGGTGTGGCTACCTGGTAAGAAGCTTGCTTCTAACCACATGGTTCCAGGTTCAGTCTCACTGCGTGGCACCTTGGCCAAGTGTCTTCTACTATAGCCTTGGGCCAACCAAAGCCTTGTGAATGGATTTGGTAGACGAAAACTGAAAGAAGCCCATCGTATATATATATGTATATATGTGTGTATGTCTGTTTGTCCCCTCCACCATCGCTTGACAACTGATGTTGGTGTGTTTACATACCCATAACTCAGCGGTTCAGCAAAAAAAAACAATACAATAAGTACTAAGCTTACAAAGAATAAGTCCTGGGGTTGATTTGTTCGACTAAAGGTGGTGCTCCAGCATGGCCACAGTCAAATGACTGAAACAAGTAAAAGAATAAAAGAATGTTTGCAAAGAATTCTTCACACCCTCTTCAGATGTACTTTGATGTCATCATCAGCATCATCATCACCACCACCACCACCACTTTTAAAGAGAGAGTGTACGTTTCTTTTGGGAGTTTTGAAAAACTGGTTGATATCATCATCATCATCATCATCGTCATCATCATCATCATCGTCATCATCATCATCATCATCAGTGTTTAACATTTGTTTTCCATATTGGACGGTTTGACAGGTACTGGCAAGCCAGGGAGCTGTTCAGACTCCAATTGTCTACTGTGGCATGGTTTCTGGATGCTCTTTCTCACATCAACCACTTTACAGAATGTGCTGGATGCACTTACACAGCACTGGCATGAGGGCATTTTATGTGGCACCGGCACCTGTAAAGGACAAGCCTGTATGTACAGATGACAAGGATTTTATTTGTCTTGACATGTCTTCTCAAGTACGGCAAATTGCTACAACTCCTGGTCCGTTGTTATTTCCTCATATATGATGGGCATCCACTCAACTTCTGTTTACCAAATTCTCTCATAAGGCATTGGTTGGCTTGGAGCTATATAAGAAGACACTTGCCCAAGGTGACACACGGTGGGACTGAAACCAGGACCATGTGGATGGGAAGCAAACTTCTTACCACACAGTCACACCAGCACTTTGATATTTGTATGTATGTATGTATGTATGTATGTATATATGTATGTGTGTATGTGTGTCTCTGTATGTACGTATGTATGTGTGTGTGTTTGTATGTATGCATGTATATATTTATGTATGTATGTATGTATGTATGCATGTATGTGTGTGTGTATGTATGTATGTGCGCGTGTGTGTATGTATGTATGCATGTGTGTATGTATGTATGTGTGTATGTATGTATGCATGTATGTATTATGCATGTGCGTGTGTGTGTGTGTGTGTTATCAATGCAGCAATGCAAGCAAAATTACTTCAGAAAAACATTCTGTATATCTTACTTGATGTGGACATATTATAGGAAATCACAAAACTGCAGTGTTCACCTTGAGAAAGCTTCTCTTACAAACGTATATATAGTGCTAAACAGCACAGAAGATTATCAATAGCTGATGGAAACCATCCAGCAGAGATGATGGAATTGCTGAACCATGATTTCTGTGTCCTTGCACATCATCAGTAGCAAGTATCCAGTATCAACTGCATGCTTAGACAAATTTAACCTGTTCTGATATAGAAAAACAATGATTAACAAATCATTGGTGTCACAAATAGCTGGCAGACTGAGTAAAAATTCATAATTAATGGCAGAAGTCGTTTTAGTACAGAATAGTGTTCTGTGTGTCTTATGTAATGTGGATATACTGTAGAAAGCCACAAAACTGTAGTATTCATCTTGATGACATGCAAAGACAGAGAAATCATGATTTAGCAATTCCACCACTGCTGCTGTGCACTTTCTATCTACTTCTGATACACTTCTGTGCTTTCTAGCACTATATGTCTGTATGAGAACCTTTTTCAAGATTAACACTGCTGTTTGTGGCTTTCTTGTAGTATATCCACATTAAGTAAGAGATACAGAATGTTATACATATATATATATATATATATATA
>NC_068982.1:126457991-126468204 GCF_001194135.2 Octopus bimaculoides
TAGCTGAAAGAACCGCTCGTGATTGGTATGCCAAGTTCAAAAATGGAAATTTTGACCTCAAAGACGCACCTCATTCAGGCTGTCCAGTTGAGTTCGATGAAGAGCGATTAAACCAACTTTTGCATGTAAATTCTCGTCAAACAACAAGGGAACTGACAGAGAAAATGGAATGCTCCCACACTGCTATAGAGAAGCATCTTCACTCGATGGGAAAGGTTCAGAATATGGAGCATGGGTTCCGCATGCTTTAAGTGACAACAACAAAAATCAATGAGCCACAATCTCCGCTGGTTTGCTTGCTCATCACCGCTCAACTCATGGACACAAGCAATGATTTCTTTACCGTATCATTACTGGTTATGAAAAATGGTGCCTGTGCATCAATATGAAGTAGTGTAAGGAATGGCTTAGCCCCGGTAAACAAGTGACACCATGCGTGAAACAAGATCTTCATCCACGTAAAACGATGTTGTGTGTGTGTGTGTGTGTGGACGTTAAACGAGATGATGATGAGGATGATGATGATGATGATACATACATATATATGTATATGCATGACCCTCCATGTTTGTATGTCTCCACTGTCCTGTTTTTGTTCACAACTTTGACCCACCATAAATCCTAAATTCTATTTTAGAATTTATGGGAGCAACTGTCTTTCAAGACTTATATTGTAGTTGAATGCTCGAAATGAGGAGTAGATAGACAGCTGACAACTGATGAAGGGTGCTTTCTCAGTGTTTACTTGTCCTGTTTTTATGTTTTCCATGGGGTTTGCACAGTTGGTGATGTCGTGTCCCCATATATGCTTGTATATATATATATATATATATATATATTATTTATTATTATTATTTAATTGAACGTCACAAGAAAACGCTTATCCAAAGTGCCATGCACTAGGACTGAACCAAAAACTAAGTTGTTGTGAAGCCCCTATAATGTTACAATAATTCTACAGTAAGCACATCAAATGCTGGTTTAATGTTAGCAAAACAGAACCTCACCAGCATGAAAGACAATCTCTCTGCTGAAGAAAAACGTTTAAATTTTCATGAAGACATCCAGTTTGGTATTTGTTCTAAAGAACATGAATTTTTATTTGCTCATCTGTTTCATTTATTTTTACCCAACGTTCTTGCATTTTATACAAACTATACACCTTTTTCACTGACTTAATGTTCACTTAAATTCACTGGTAACATAAATACAGCAATGAGATCATGTTTACAAATGATGGCAATAACCCTTTACACATATAATGCAGTGTACTTAATTTTAAGTTAAATTTTGTTGACATACAATACTTTACAGTGAATATAAATTGCCTCTACTCTTGAGGAGAGAGAGAGACAAAAACAAAAGAAACAGGTAAACAATTATGATACGCAGTACCCAGAATGGGGTGAGAATGGAAGTGATGCAGTGAGTGATACAATTGTAATATATTGATAGAATATATTTGGGAAAATCTACACCTAATCTTGTAACAGCAACAATAAAATCAAAAGGTAATAGTAGTATTTTTGTACAATAAGTCTTTAAATTTGACATATTTCAGTCTAATCTCGCTACCAAACATGCTATTGCTGCTGTCACCCAGACATTGTCTTTCTTGCAATCTTAATCCTTTTGTAACCATATTTCTATTAAAATATACTGCTGTTATTTCAATTAATTTTTAAGATAATGAAGAATCTAATAAAATTACTTTGCTGCTATTAAAACAGAGTTTGAAACATGAATTAACATGAAAGTTTTAATTCAGATCATTTTAACCCTTTAGCATTCAAACCGGCCATATCTGGCTTAAATATTCTATCTGTTTTTTGTCCAAACTGGCCAGATCCAGCTTCTTGCACCTACCCTACATTGTCATTCTTAACTACAAGATAGTGTATGGTTAATTCAAAACAAAGTGATAAAATATGCATTACATTTGACAGAGTAATGTGAATGTTAAAGGGTTAAACAGCAAGTTTGTACTATTGAAAGGGTAAAAACTGAACTTGAAAAATTTTAAGTCCTACAAAGGGAATTCAAATTCAGGGGAGGCTTCTAACTCATTTTGGTATATTGTTATGGACCACAAACCTTTAACTTGTATTATGGTTTTCTTTTATAACAAGTTTCCCCCAAATGAAATCATTTGGGATTTTTATTTCCTAGTTTAGTATCAATGTTTCTTATATTAATGAAGCTAAGAACATGGATAGTGATATTGTACCATAGTGGTAGGTAATTTCTCCCTGCACAAGAAATAAATTTTACTTAGTTGACAACAGATCAGAGCACAGTAGCTGTGTAATCCAGTTAATGAAACCTGCTACCCAACAGCAAATTTATGTGATTTCTCTACAGATCTGTTTTTAACTGAGCTCATGTTCCATCAAATATCTCATACTTGCTTCTCATTGTTTAATCCTGATGATCAAAGGATGAGAAAGAAAGAATTTTTTTTATTATCAACCATTTTCAGAGGCAAGCACAAAAAAATAAAAGGTATAAAAATGATCATTTGAAGCTGTCTCTTATACCAATAATCAAAAGCCATGTTTATTTAACTCAAAGCTATCTGAGAGATAATCACCACCAACAAAAATAACGAAGACAGTTTACAAATATTAAAATGAAGGCCCTTTAGAGGAGGACTAAGAATAATAGGAATGCTTAGTAGACTTAATGTTTCAGTTAAAATAGGATATTTTTGGTTTCATTTTTTTCTAAATACCTGGTTGAGAAAATATTCCCCAAAAGCCTAGAATGTTCAAGAACAGTATTCTACTCATGTTGGTAAAAGATTTTCCTGTTTAGCTTCTTAGATTGGCTCAGATACTCTTTTCTTTTAGTTACATTTTTAGCTGTTTACAGCCTTAATATCTTGATCCTTATCTGATCAACCACTGTATCTTGTCATTCTTGAAACATAATTCCTGCAAAATATCTTATGGTACAGAGAAATGACATAAAATGGATGTGTCAAAATCAGAAGAAAATAATCTGGGTTTTTGTCTTTACAAAAACATAAATGAATGTTCTTTGGTAAACATGGAATCATTCTAAATCAAAATACCTTGTAAGTAAGTTTATTTGAAGCCTTTTTTTATGGTTACCAAATAATAAATGAAGTACATCTTTCCTTGTTTATCAAGGGTATTTGGTTCCAAAAAACCTCCAAAAACACTGCATTAAATGATTCAGTGATAAATGAATCATAGGACATAAGAGAAAAATAGGTTTTGCTCCAAAGCTCCAAGCTGTCCTGATCATTGTGGATGGTCTCTGGGGCATGCTTATACAGTCCAAGCAGAATCTTTGCCTGATTGCTGACACTTGTTATCAGAGATTAATCCATGATAAGTGAAAAGTGTTACAACTGAGCATACTGTATTATCCCAGTTCAGTGATGAATGAATCAGTGAAAAACAAGGATAGCTGTATAAAATTTTAGATGTTACATATGCTTTAATCAAAAGAAAAGTTAATTTATCATCCATGTGGTTCCAAGTTTGATCCAAGTGTGCAGCACCTTGGTGAATATGTCTCCTGTTGTAAGCTTGGGTTGAAATTGGTTACTGAAAACTGTCCAGAAGTTTGTCGTGTGTGTGTGTGGTATATCTTTCAGCAATGTATATTGGCAAAACATATAAGCATCAACAAGAAACCCAATAAGCCAACATTTTATGTCTGCTTTCCATGCTGGCATGGGTTGGATGGTTGGACTGAGGACTGGTGAGCCAGAAGGCTGCACCAGGTTCAATCTGATCCAGCAAAGTTTCTACAGCTGGATGCCCTTCCTAACGCCAACCACTCTGACAGTGTAGTGGGTGCTTTTATGTGCCACTGGCATGTGAGCCAGTCAGGCAGTTCTGGAAATGACCACGTTCAAAAGCTGTTTTTACCTGTTACCTGCACAGGAGCCAGTCCAGAGGCACTGGCAACAACCATGCTCGAATGTTGTTTTTCACGTGCCACCAGCACATGTGCCAGTAAAGCGAACCATGTGGATGGTAAGCAAGCTACTTACCACACAACCACTCCTGCACCTCACTTTCCTTAGGTAAGATCATCAGTAAGGTGTACATAATCTGGGTGTTTATTTTAGCGATGTCCTTTGCTATATTGCTTCCACCATTGATCATCTGTTTATCTATTTTTGTGTAGAACTTTACAGAGTACAGATCTGCTATCCATGACTGTTTTCCTGTTTAGTTTTTGTTTTCTGTCAAGTGGTGCAATGGCTGCAATTTTTCTCATTGCAACTGCATTGAAAAGGCTGTGAACAGGCAGAATTGTTACTATACCAGACAAAACAGTAGCATTTCATTTATTCCTGCTCTTGATTTTCACCTTACATCCTTCAAGGGCTGATAAAATTAATACCAATCAAGCACTAGGGTTGACATAATCAGGTTTCCCTCCCCTCAAAATAGAAAGAGCTAAAAGTGCAATGTAAGCCAGCAGAAGAGTGTATGGCCAATATAACAGTTGGTTATGAACTTTGCAGCACTAATGTTTGCAATCAAAATTTAAAAATCACATCAGTCATTAGTAGCTGGAGCTTATTAGTACATTTACATGAGTGCAGTTTGCTTTTGATAAAAGTGGTTTTAGTTTTAGTGTTTGTTTGTTGTATACCATTATTATTAGTGTTAATTTATGGTTTGGTGTAATGCATTTTGTGTTAATGTATTCATAAAATAGATATTCATATATGACATGTGTCTGTGTGCACATAAACTATTTTCATCTAAGTATATGCATCTTTTTGTTTGTGTGTATGTCCTTGGAGTAAATGGATGTGATGTGTCTGCTGTTTTCTGTCTGAATGTTTATGTCTAAAATGGTGTCATTGCATTACAATGTGTATACTTGTATAGTTCTGGATATCAAATTTTTGTAGAGTTGGTTTTGAGGTCATCTTTAAATTTCTTGGCATTTCCAGTATGACCATTATACTAAGTATATTATGCACATATCTCGTGTATATTGCAAGCTAATGTTCATGTCTTGGTGCTACTATATTTTCTATTGTCAACTCATAGAATACTGCAAATCTAGGCCTTAAAGGTGACCCATGGCTACTACATATATTTGCTTGTATAATTTGTTTTTCTATGTATAGTAAACAAATGATTTATTAAGTATTTGCTGTGTGAGAGCACAACACCCTGACAAGAATGGACTGGACCACTATATATAAATAGTAGCGGTCTGAGTAAGTGAGTAGTTCATGCTAGTTCCACAGTTTGTGTGTTGATGGTTCAAAGTTGGAGTTCAAAGTTTACAGTTCGAGTTAACGTGTTTGATCATTTGTTCTTAAAAGATTATTGTTACATTCTACATGGTTACTGCTGTTTATTTTGATTATATTGTTATTACACTGTTGCAGTGTATTTGCTTATCCATAAGGATATAACATCATCTGGCGACAAGAATCGTTCAAAACTCACATTGGTTATTTGACAATTTCTGTGTCATGGAAAACATATTAGCCACAGTAGTACAGCTTCAAGAGAAGCAACAGAAACAACTACAGGAGTTGCAAAAATAAATACTACAATAACAACAACAATGATTAATTGAGTTACAGTCTGTGAAGTCCGAAAATCCAGTCAGCTCATTCATGCCAGACAGTGTGGCTAATGCAATTTCTGAATTTACATATAATCTGGACGAAGGTATTACGTTTCCCACGTATTATAGAAGATGCGAGAAAATTTTTAAGAAAGAGTGCAAGTCATGGTTGGAGGAACAGAAAGCAAGGCTTTTACTATGCAAGGTAGCTCCTGCCAAGCATGAGCGTTATTGTAACTTTATTCTGCCCAAAAAGTCAAATGAGATTGGTCTCCAAGAAACTGTGGAACTACTTTCGAAAAATTTTTTGGTGATAGGAGCTCATTATTCAATACCAGAATGGAGTGTTAGAACTTAACAAAAAATGAGGATGAGTAATGAAGATGAGTAACCCTCATATGGTGAAGTAATCAGCTGTATGTGTGAAAATTTCAAACTTCAGGATCTCACTCAGGATATGTTCACTTATCTTCATGCAAGGACTTATATCTCCTGAAGATAGAGAAATTTGGACACGGGTTCTCTTGAACCAGGATTTATCTCTACAGACCATTGCAGAAGAATGTCAGACTATGGTAAATCTTAAATATGATGTGAAAAAAATACAAGAGAAAGACTCTGTGAAAATTCAAATGTGTTGTCCCAGGAAACACAATTAAAAGAAAGTGTCAGGTCTCAATTCATGTTATGGTTGTGGAGGCCTACGCTACAAAGAGGATTGTCCATTTAAAAATAAAAAGTGCTACAGTTGTCAGAAGCTGGGACACAGGAGTTCTCATAGTAGAACAAGATTATGAGGCTCAAACAGAGAAAGTTCTAATGTGTTTTCAGCAGAGAGTAATTGCGACAGAAAAACAATAAAATTCATGTGCATAAAAATAAATGATGCGAATACCAAATAACAGTTAGACACAGGTAGTGACATCTCAACTATAAATGTGGATATGTGGAAAAAAAATTGGTAAACTGAGGTTATGTAAAACAGTGAAAATAGTATGTGGTGTAACAAACTGGTGATAAATTACATTTCATGGGCAAAACGTATCGACGTCACATTTTGGGGAGAGACATGTGAAGCAAAATTATTCATTGTGGATAATACAATCAATCTGTTTAGCACAGAGTGGTTAGAACTATTCGATTTATGGCACCTCCCCATAAATCTTTACTGCAATAACATAAATGGTTGTGCCATTAAAAACAAGTCTTCGGAAGAACTGAAGAAAAAAATTTGTAAAAAATGTTCCTGCAAGTGTTATCAGAGGATTTAGCTCTATGTGGAAAGATTGAAGCTTATATCCAAGTAAGTGAAAATGCTGTAACTCTATTTAAAGCAAACAGAAATGTACCATTCATGGCAATTGAAACCGTAAATGAAGAGTTGGACAGACTTGTAAAGAGTGGAGTCAACAAAAAGGTGGATTACTCAAAGTGGATGACACCCACAGTATGTATTAAAGAAAAAAAAGATTAGCCTGTGTGCTGATTTCTCTACAGGATTGAATGACTGCTTAAAAACATACCACCATCCACTCCTGACTGCAGAAGACATTTTATCAAAGTTAAAGGGTGGAAAATATTTTTCCATATTAGATTTGTCTGCAGCCTGTCTACAGATAAAAGTAAATGAAAAATGCTCAAAGTATTTGACAATAAATACACACATAGGGTTGTACAGATACACACGATTACCTTATGGATTACACGTGACACCAACAATATTCCAGCAAATCATGGATACTATGTTATCTGATTGTGAATTTGCAATCCTGTACTTGGACAATATTTTGATCAAGAATAGTTCTTCTAAACAGCATGTGGAACATATAAAAGCTGTGTTAAAGAAAATAAAAGTGTTATGACGATATAAGAATGAAAGCTGTAGGTGATGAGTATATTACAAAAATAAAAGGAGTTTTAAAAAATAAACGGAATAAAAATTCAGACACCAGTAGTTTTTCAATTTATGATGAGATGTGTGCCCAAAGAGTGGTGGTTTCAACTACATTACAAAAAGGTGTATTGCAATAATTTTACAGTGGACATCTAGGAATGGCAAGGATGAAGGCTCTGATGAGGAGTTATGTCTATTGGCTGTCAATGGACTGAGATATCAAAAACTTGATGAGAATGTGCCAATGTTGTGCACTCACAACCAAAGTCCTGCTGGTAAAATATCAATCATGGCCAGAGATGGAGATCCCATGGTCTAGACTACACATTGACTATGCCAGACCAGTAAATGGTGCTTACTACCTAATTGTAGTAGATAGCTGTACTAAGTGGCTGGAGAGTTGCAGGTGATGTAGACCAACTTCTAAGACAACTATAAAGTTCTTATACGAATTGCTTGCATGATACAGTGTCCCTGCCACCTTAGTTTCAGACAATGGAATGCAGTTCTCTAGGTATGAGCTCAAGAACTTCTGTAAAAGGCATGTGATAAAGTATATTTTCACTCCACCCTACCACCCAAGGTCAAACGGTCAGGTAGAAAGATTTGTGAATACCTTTAAGAGAGCGTTAAGAAATGCAAAGAACGAATTAAGTAACAACGAAACAGTGACAATTTTCTTAAGAATATACAGAATGAGCCCAAATCCAAGTACAAATTCAGGGAAGTCTTCCACAGAACTGATGTTCATAAGAAGAATAAATTCCATTTATGATAAGCTATTACCGGAGAAAATAAATGTAAAGGAAATACGAAAGAGCCCATGAAATACATCGATTTAGGTGATAAAGTGCATTTCAAAACCTATAGAAATGGTAAAGAAAGCTGGGAAGATGGCCTTGTTACCAGAAAAATTGGAAGTATGATGTATGTAATTAAATGGTCACCTGGTGAACACAAGAGACATATAAACCAACAAACGAAGCGGCATATCCAAGATCAGGAAGACATTCTCATGGAAGTATTGTGTGAAATATTTGATGTACTGGTACCAAAAGTAATAGAGTCCTGTAGAACCAGCATGAGAAAAACAAAACAGATTGAACACCTTGAGATAATGCTCAAGCAAAAGAGATACTAATATATATATGTAAAATTTCTTTATTCCTTTGGAACACGAAATCTCAAAAGGAAGATGTTGTGCAAGAGTATGACACCCCCTGGCAAGAATGAACTGGACCACTAAATATAAAGAGTAGTGGTCTGAGTAAGTGAGTTGTTTATGCTAGTTCCACAGTCTGTGTATTGATAGTTGGAGTTCAAAGTTTACAGTTCAAGTTAGCGTGTTGGATTGTTGGTTCTTAAAAGATTGTTGTTATGAGTGGCTACTGCCATTTGTTTCACTTATATTGTTATTCCACTGCTGCAGTGTATTCATTTATCCATAAGGGTATAACAATATTGTGGCTGGCATTAAGGGTATTTTTATACATTATTTAATATGGTTTCTATTGTTTCAGCTATTGCAATGATGGTAAACAAATATTCCATGTCTAAAGTAGAGATGTTGCCTACTTCATAGATTTCTTCGTTGCCATTTCCGCCTGAGTGGCCTTCATGCCGGTGGCATGTAAAAGCACCCACTACACTCTTGGAGTGGTTGGCATTAGGAAGGGCATCCAGCTGTAGAAACTCTGTCAAATCAGATTGGAGCCTGGTGTAGCCATCCGGTTCACCAGTCCTCAGTCAAATCGTCCAACCCATGCTAGCATGGAAAGCGGATGTTAAATGATGATGATGGTGATGATGATGATGATCTCTAGAAATTCTTTGGAAGACCTTATACTCTATCTGTCCAGAGTGCATTGTTTAATAATGTCATCTAATCATTCAGTAATCTGGTGTATTGTTGCTTTTATTTGAGATAATATTAGTTGAAAGAGGACTGTTTCCTTTGAGTATTTTTACTGCCCTGCAAATATATGCAGGGGGTGAATTCTTCATTGCAGGAGAAATATTCTTTTATTTTTAATATTCAATAGATATGTGCTGGGGTGAATCCTCTTTCAATGCCGGGGGAATAAGGGGCTCTTATTTATGTGTTTATGGCTCTAACTAGTTTGTTCAATTTGACTTTCAATTGCATGGTACTATGTCTCTGAACGAATATCATGTTGTCATTAAATAAACTGTTAATTTTTGTCATGTAAACATTTTTATCCATGATTATGTACATATGACTTTTGTCACTTTTACATATTATGATGTGATGCCATTGTTTTGTTTTTTAAATCATATAAAGCTTAAACATCATGTAGAATATTCCTTTATAGTTTTCTAGGTATATATTTATAATACATTCATCTTGGTCTAAGACTTGGAGTTTATTGTATATAATTTTTTTTCCTTTTGTGTTTCAGATTTTCTAAATGTAGATGATGGATTTAGGAATCTTGCTGTTGCAAACAAACTACAAGGAATTCAAATGAAAAATAATAAAAACAATATTCAACTAGAATGTAAACATGTATTCAATACAAGTGTAAAAGAAAGTTGTTAGCAATGCACATGTGTGTTTGTGTATGTATATATGTATGTTCATATATATATATATATATATATATATGTATATATATGTATGTACATATGTATGTATTTATGTATGTATGTATGTATCTGTCTATCTATCTATCTATCTATCTATCTATATATATATATATATATATATATATATATATATAT
>NC_068982.1:126468218-126473946 GCF_001194135.2 Octopus bimaculoides
ATATACACACACATACACAGTATGTATTACACTCTCGTAGAAACCATGCCAAATCAGACTGGAGTCTGGTGCAGCCTTCCAGTGTGCCAGTTCATCAAATCATCCAACCCATGCCAGCATGGACAACGGACGTTATATGATGATGATAATATATATGTCATCATCATCATCATCATCATTTAGCATCCATTTTCCATGCTGGTATGGGTTAGACAGTTTAACTGGAACTGGTAAGCTGGAGAGCTGTACCAGGTTCCAGTCTGATTTTGGCTAGGTTTCTACAGCTGGATGCCCTTGCTAATACTAACCACTCCAAGAGTATAGTGGGTGCCTTTTACATGTCATTGGCACGGGTACCTTTAATGTGTCACCGGCACAGGTGCCCTTTATGTGTCATCAGCATGAAAGCCTCTTATGTGTCACCATCACAGGTTTCTTTTACATGCTACCAACATGGGTGCCTTTTATATGTTACTGGTACTGCCCATGACTACAATTTCACTTGGCCTGATAAGTCTTCTCAAGCACAGCAAACTGCCAAAGGTCTCATTCATTTGTCATTGCCTCTCTGAGACCAACATCTGAAGATCATGCTTCACCACCTTGTCCCTTGGTCTACCTCTTTCACAGGTTCCCCCCACAGTTAGGGATTGGCACTTCCTTATGCAACTGTCCTCATTCATACACATCACATGACCTCACCAGCACGGTTGTCTCTCTTCTACACTACATCTGATGCCTCTTATGCCCAGTCTTTCTCTCAAGATGCTTACACTATCATACATGCACATGACCTTGCACATCCAGCAAAGCATACTAGCTTCATTTCTTTCAGTTCTCTGCAGTCACAGTCCATGTTTCACTGCTATGTAGCATGGCTGTCTGCACACAGGCATCATACAATCAGCCTTTCACTCTGGTAGAAGCTCTCTGAACTTTGCCCAGCCTATTCTTATTCTATACCAGAAGACACTTGCCCAATGTGTCACACAGTGGGACTGACCCCAAAACCACATGGTTGCAAGGTAGACTTCTTAACCATATAACCATGTCTGTGGCTACAATTTCTATCACTTTCTAACCACATTATATTTAATTAATTTATTATTAATGTATTTTATTTTATTGTATTAATTATATTATTACTAAAGGTTATTTTACATTATTAAGTTTATCATTAACATAGTTTATATTTTTCTAAAATTCTATTATTATTATATTACCATGGAAATTCCCTAATATGGCCACAAGCTGATGGCTGAAACCAGTAGAAGAATATATTCTATTTTATTTTGTAATTATCATATTCTATTTTTATTTATTATTTTAATACCATATTTTATTTTATCTTATTAATAGTGTTATTTCTGTATTGTAATCTTTTATTTATTTTCTGTTTTATTATTTTATTTTAATGTGTCACAGCTCAGTGAACAACTCTCATTTCTTGTTTTTGCTGCTAAAATCTATTTTGTTTCTAAATACATGTAATTTTTGGACTATATTTGCACTATTTTTGTTGAGCACTCTGATGTATACCAATGAGGTGAGCAATGTGAAGTAATTCATCATTCAGGATACTTATCATCATCGTTGTTTAACATCCGCTTTCCATGCTAACATGGGTTGGACGATTTGACTGAGGACTGGTGGACCAGGAGGTGCCACCAGGCTCCAATCTGATTTGGCAGAGTTTCTACAGCTGGACGCCCTTCCTAACGCCAACCACTCTGAGAGTGTAGTGGGTGCTTTTATGTGTTACTGGCACGAGGGCCAGTCAGGCGGTACTGGCGACAGCCACGCTCGAAATGGTGTATTTTATGTGTCACCTGCAGAGGAGCCAGTCCATCGGCACTGGCAATGATCACTTAATGATAGCTATTTCACTTCATTTATACTACTTACATTGCTGGTACTCTATCGGTTACAATGATAAGAGTTGCAGTTGATCTGATCAACAGAACAGCCTGCTTGTGAAATTAATGTACAAGTGGCTGAGTACTCCACAGACACATGGACCCTTAACGTAGTTCCCAGGGAGATTCAGTGTGACACAAAGTGTAATAAGGCTGGCCCTTTGAAATACAGATGCTACTCATTTTTGCCAGCAGGGAGGAGTGGAGCAACATGAAATAAAGTGTCTTGCTCAAGGACACAACGCATTGCTGGGAATTGAACTCATGACCCTATGATTGTGAGCTGAATACTCTAACCACTAAGCTATGTGCCTTCACTACTATTTTTGAAAAAGGTATGAGTATCCCAATGTTTAACTGTGTCATATCCCTTGAAGGCAACAGAATAAACAATCATTTGATGGACACCATATTTGATGGCTTATAAGACAAACTTTGTCTAAAAAGGAATGTCTGAAGAGAAACAACCACAGGTCCTATAGGCAAAGTTGGGCCTTCCATAAGTTGTTACATGCTTTAATGTACTAAAAACATTTTCCTGAATATACACTGTTGAAGGTGGAGTGTGTTTAATATACCCATGTTGTCCTATATGTAATGAAATATGTTACCTCTGATTATGGAAGATATAACATAAGATAATCCAGGTATTATCACTGCCAAATTTTCTTTCCAGTAAGAGAGATAGGCAGATACAAAAAGAGAAAGTGGGAGAGGGGGAAGGAGGAAGGGAGGGAAGGAGGGAGAGGAAGAGAAAATGAAGAATCACTCTAAGCACATGACTGGCATTTTATCTATCAATCCTGGAACAGAAGTGTAGCTAGAGGGGAGAAGGTGGCCCACCTCAAGGGATGGTTTTAAGGGGCAGCACTTTTGGGTCTGCTATGGTGGTAGAAGTCAACTTGTGACTGGGTAAGTCCACTTCCTAAATTCAGTAAGACCATGCAAATGTTTGAAGGTTTCAAGAAGTTGCTGTGCTTTGAGTGGTGTGAAGTATTGTACAGTACTGACTCTCTTTTCAGGGCAATCAGCTATAACACCAGGAGCACAACAGAAGTTGAAACGACCAGAAACTGACTGCATTTCAGGTTTTTTTTATAGGAGTTTACTTTCAAGAAGGAAGTTCTAATGAGAACTAAGGGTCCCTCACTCCCAATTGTTCTTCTGCTAGTTAACCCATAGCTGGAACCCTAACAGTTGCTATTATTCCATGTCAGAGTAGACCTTGGAACAATAATAGTTAAGAGGTGGTTCCACATTCCTCAAAACCCTGGAACTCCTGTACCAGGGCCCCATTATTGGATGCAGTTTAAAGTCATACTCAGGATCTGCTGCATAAGCTTGTATAAGTGGCAAAAGAAATAATATGAGGGAGGGCAGCAAACTCAAGGGTTGCCCTAAGTGGAAAACATTTTAGCTACGTCACTGCCCAGGAAAGAGGAAATGCAAAGTCAACTGTGGCAGTATTTGAACCCAGAGCTCACATAAATGAGGTCAATTACTTGACTCTTTGTTATCAGAAAGACCTATGAATGAGTGAGTGATTATGCTTATTGACTCAAAGATCTACATAGTGGAGTAGAGGTTGTGACATTCATACCTTTCTCAAAAGTATTGACTAAGTAAATAAGATAACAGTAATAGATTGGTTAAAATTATGCTACAGACTTGGACTGAGAAAGGGTTACAAATTTATTTTAAACTTTGAAAATAAAACTTGGAATTCTAGTTGATAATTTCGAATATATTCACAAATACTAAATAAAGAAATTTCTAACCATTGAAACAAAGAACATTATCATTTTTGAAATTTTTTCAAAATATAGCAGTTTTAAGCTATCTGAAGATCATATCATTTGCACTGAGAAACTCTAGTAAAAAGCATTAAAACATTTCAATTTTGAATGAATAAAATAAAATAAATACTAGTTTCATGTATTTAGTTCTTTGAAAGCATTAAAAAGAAACAACACCATAACAATTTTTGTTTGTCTGTCTTTCTCTCCATGCAGACAAACATCCATACAATGTGTGCATGTGTGTATGCTTGCGTTTGTGCATGTGTGTACAAATTATACAAATAATGGAGGTGCTCTTAACTCCTTACAGAGTTGTTAGAATGCTGTTCTGACATACAAAGTGTTTTGGGCATTTTGGATGGGCTAGTAGAGTCCATAATTCAACCAGTTCAGAAAGCAACCAATTTTCTTTCAAAGAGAAAAAGACAGAGAGGAGGAATTTACCTCAGTGTTTGACTTGTCTTTATCTATGGACACTGAAGTGATAAAAAAAATGCAAAAATCAATTTTAACAGTACTTGAACCCAGAGAATGGAGTGTCAGAACACATACTGCAAAGTATTACCATTCACTTTAACAACTCTGCTAACTCCCCACTATTTCATTTCTACATATCAAGCAGGGCTATCTACCTGAAGAGATTTGTAATTTGTTCACTTTCCTACTTACAAAGACTTTGGTTTTTGCTCAATTAACTCTAAGGTTCTTTGATTCTAGGCCTTGCTTCCACACGTGAAATTTCTTCTCTAGTTCTGGTAGTGATTCAGCTATAAGAACAAGGTTATCAGCATAGAGGAGCTCCCAGGGGTAGCCTAACTGTTATTGCCTGGAGGACTATGATGAACAAGAGGAGGCTGAGGACTGATCCTTGGTGAACCCCTTCTTGTACCCTGAATTCATCGCTATTCTTTTTGCTAACCGTCACCTGACTGACAACATCCCAGTACATGGCTTGTACAGCTCTCACCAACCACTCCTCTATCCCTAGTTTCTGCATTGACCACCAGATAATGGAATGGGAGACCCTGTCGAAGGCTTTCTCCATGTCAACAAAAGCCAAGTACAGGGGTTTATTTTTGGTTGGGTACTTCTCCTGGTTAGGAGCAATACACACATGTATAAATAAGCAATACGTATTTCCACTGCACAAAATATGTGCAGTTGCTTATGCAACCAAGCATACTCTGTACAGCGGAAACATGTGTAAGTCATAACCATAAAAAATATGCTGTGTGACATCGTAAAATAAAAGGAAATAAATTTTGAGGATGTACCGGTCTCCATATTGTCTGTCATCATAGTTATTGTTAATATACACTCTGGATAATATTACCATCCAGCAAAGTGAACATGGAATTAACCATTGGAAGAATTTACAGTTACAGTATGAGTGACAACCCCTAGTAGTCATAGACATTAAATACTAATCAATGCAGTTAGCCATAACCTAGAAAACAACTGAGAACTACCACAGAATCTGCCCAGATAAGTTATCCCTTTAAACTCACATAAATATATATATTAAGAAGGAAAAGGGAGGTAGTCAGGATTTAGGTTAAAAACGATTTATTTTGCACTTTCATCTTGTTATGGAATCCATCATGGAGGATATTTTTTATACAAAATTCATAGTTTTATATATGTGTGAGTTAGTGGTAAAAATTCTGGAGTTGAATTTTTTAGCTAACTCACATATATATAAAATGTATGAATATTCTGTAAAAATATCATTCATGATGGATCACTTAAAGGAGTGAAAAAGCTAAATAAATAATTCTTATTCAAATCCTGACCACGTTCTTTTAATATATAAAATCATTACACCACTTCAAACAAGTTATACATATATGAATGTTTGCATATAGATAGATAAATACATAGATATCTGTGAATTTATGCCTGAAGAATTACTTGAAGACACAAGGCATGATATACAAATCTGCTTAATTATTGTTTCCACGGCATGAAACTATTAGCAGCTCACATACTGTATATGTATATATATATATATAT
>NC_068982.1:126474076-126474890 GCF_001194135.2 Octopus bimaculoides
ATATATGTATGTATTTATAAAGAGAGAAAAGGATAAAGAGACCAATGGCAAAGTTAGAATTATATTTTATGTATAAAGTCTTACAGCTGTTTCAGGGAAAATCCAATGTATCTCTTCATCAGAGACGGTAATAGTAGAAGAATGGATTATTACATCTATCCTTTTCTTTCTTTATACATACACACGCTAATACACAACCTATGTTATATTCCCCACTCATGTTGCTACAACGACAGGGGCAAAACTAGTCGGTATACAGCACTTACTCAGTATTACCTGTATCTTTAGGGTTTGGTTGACTCCAATACCCTTAATAACCTTTATATATATATATATATATATAAAAGGAATGACTAGGTGGATTCCTGTATGCTAGATGTAGACACCATATGGTCTGAGCACTGAGAAAAATTTGTTCTCAAAGAAAATTTGGCAAAACGCCAGAACGTAAAGTGAGCAAGACAAATGAAAAGATACAAAATAAAGTGATTAGTCACATACCATGGTTTCATTGTTACCATTTACATTACGTAAATGTCTGCAAATCCTCGGTGTGGCCGTCATAGAAAATATAATTTACATAACTATACACTAGACATCCACCCAAGAACAAACATGTATACAGTTCTATCAATTATATTTGGGGTATATTTCAAATGTCTTCGTTTTGGTGCGCCGAAGCAGGAAATGATTCTGCAGAAAATAATTTTCTGCATCGAAGCCTGCCGGTTAGAGAACATGGTTATTTAAATTTAAATATAGGGTCTACATCTAGCATACAGGAATCCACCCAGTGGTCATTCCTCTTATATAT
>NC_068982.1:126474934-126475792 GCF_001194135.2 Octopus bimaculoides
TATATATATATATATATATATATATAGACGAGGGCAGCTGCATTGAACTCTCTCATGCATCAAATGTCAATTCCTAAAAAGCATTCATGAAGTCAAATTATGTAGCAACACCAAATGGCAGTGCCCCAGCATGGTCACAGCTAGATGAAAAATAAAAAAATAAAAAAATATATATATATAAGAGAGAGTAACAGATTCCTATGCATGCAAGTTTTCCTTCTCTATGTCACTGATGTGTAGCCAAACTTGGGCTAATGCATCTTGACACCAGTGTTGTTGCAGACATTGCTCCAGAATGCAAAGAGCTAGTACAGATATTACAAAATATCTTACAGCTCTGCTAACCCAGCAGCCAGAATGGAACTGTTTTTATCAAACTCCAAAGAAGATGAAAGACAAAGATGACACAGGCAGGAACTGAACTCAGAACACAGAGAGCCAGAATAAATACTATAGGGAATTCTATCCAAGGCCTTCACAACTGTACTAATTCACCGTCTTCAGCATGTCAGAGATGCAGCGTATTTATCATTGGTAAACCGGGAGCTTGTAACCGACAGTGTTATCGTTCACAAAGTCTGATATAAATAAATAAATAAATAGATAAATAAAAATGTGAATGAATGAATAAATAAATATATGAAGGTAGACTTGGTTAAGAAATGTACCCAAAAAACAAAAATAAGGAAAACTTTAAGCATCATGATATACACAGACACATACATGTGTGTGTGTGTGCATGTGTGTCAATATATCTATCTGTCTATCTTTCAATCTATAAATATATATATATACATAAATTATATTCATGTATATATACATATATATATATATATATATATATATATATATATATAT
>NC_068982.1:126476572-126479396 GCF_001194135.2 Octopus bimaculoides
TATATATATATATATATATATATATATATATATATATATATATATGTATGTATATGTATGTATTTATGTATGTATTTATGCATGTATATGTTTGTATGTATGTATGTATGTAAGTATGTATAGATTGTTTGAAGTTGTGTATACACATAAGCACGCGCACACATATATAATGTATGTGTGTGTGTGTGTGTGTGTGTGTGTGTGTATACACACAAACACACACCTGTATATATAAGAAAACAGTAAAGTATTAACTAGAACCTTAGCAATTTTCTTTTGCTGAGGAAAAAGGTGTAGATAAAAACAAAGCAGAAAAGATCAAGAATATAAAAAATAGACAAAATCAAAGAAGTTCTCAAAAAGAAAAAAAAAACAAGTTAAAGAATAAAAAGATACAGAAAAGAAAGAGAAAAACTGTCTTTGTGGTCAGTACCCTGCAAGGAATTCAGCCAATACAAAAAAGCAGACAATTGTTCAAAAGTTTTGGACTTAAAGGCAGAAATGAAAGACTGTGCAAGATTAATGTCTGATCACAAAAAGCTACCAAAATAAAATAAAATAATAGGTTGGACACTATGTAATCAACATAAAGAAACAAGGAACCACTCCATTTTTGGTTGTGCAGGCCTTGCAAAGACTGAATATATTCACATATATATAAGTGGGCAGATAGCTATATACTGGAAAATATACTGATTCTATCTATCTATCTATCTATCTATCTATCTATCTATCTATCTATCTATCTATCTATCTATCTATCTATCTGTCTATCTATCTATAGGCAAATATCTCATCTGTTGACTATACACACACACACACATATATACTCTTTTATTCTTATACACATCTCAGTCATTTGACTGCAGCCATGCTAGAACACCACTTTTAGTCAAAGAAATCGACTCCAGGACTTGTTCTTTGTAAGCCTAGTACTTATTCTATTGACCTCTTTTGCTGAACTGCTAAGTTTAGGGAACATAAACACACCATCATTGGCTGTCAAGTGATGATAGGGGGACAAACACAGACACAAAGATACACACACATAAATGTATATATATATACACAATGAGCTTCTTTCAGTTTCCGTCTACCAAATCCACTCACAAAGCTTTGGTTGGCTCGAGGCTATAGTAGAAGACACTTGCCCAAGGTGCTACACAGAATCATGTTGTTGGGAAGCAATGTTCTTATCATACATATACACATGTATATACACAAGGCATTAAATAAAGGTCAGTACATATATCTTTCTTGTAGTAAATTTGACATACAACTGTTTCTGGTAGTCATTATAAGTTCATTATTAAATGGTTTATTAAATCAGCCCATTGATTGGTTGAGAAAAATCAAATGACCAGGAGAGTTAATGATACACACACACACATACATACACACACACACACACACACACACACACACACACACATGATGGGGTGCTGAAAAGTTCCTAGCTTGAAAGGTATTATGAAATGCCGGCTGGAAGCCCAACATTCCGAGCTCTTTTACAGGGCTTAGAAAAACTGAAGGACCACTGCAATAAGTATGTAAATCTGAGAGGGGAATATGTTGAATAAAATCATAATTAACTAATCCTCCTGTATTTTTTTTAACCCAAATCCAGGAACTTTCAGTATGCCCTTCTGTGTGTGAGTGTGTGTGTGTGTGTGTGTGTGTGTGTGTGTGTGTGTGTGTGTGTGTGTGTGTGTGTGTGCATATCTATCTATCGATCTAATAGTTAGAATTTGCAAAAAAACAAAAGACGAAGACGGGTGTGTAAGTGACGGGAAGTGAGAAAGCTTTTTATGTTTTGAGCCTACGCACTTTGACAGAAAGGAACACAGAAATAAACAGGGAGAGAAAATATATATATATATATATATCCTGTTTGAGATATATATATCAAACAGGAGATTGGAAAAATTTTTGGAACATTGTATTCCCCATTACACATGTTTCATTTGCTAATAAGAGTTACAAAGTTGTACATGTAAAAGAATTGTGTATGATATCACCTATCAGAAATTCTTCAGACAGAGAGTCAAATAGTATTATTTGATTTTGTGTCTGGAGAATTTCTAATAGGAGATATTGATTTTAACTACAAATGCATATGATGTAAGCCTTTACCTTCATTAACTGTGACTGGAAAGAGGCCATCAAGTGAAAGTGAAGTTGTATGACAAAAAGCCATAAAGGTATGGACATTAAACTTGATGTTTTACAAATGTTTTATGTGGGAGAGACAGTCAAACATTATATAGAAGTTTAATGTTAACAACAATATTTTGATGCAATTGTAGGCTTTGAAGAACTCAAAGAAGAGGATGTTAAGTTATTAAAGTTTTGTGGTGAAGAGAAATGAAATGGAGAGTAGATGTTTATCCCATTTGTTTACAGCTGTTTCATAATCTTGTTATATAAAGATTATGAAACGACTGTAAACAAATGAAATAAACATCTACTCTCCCACCTCACTTCTCTTATGTGTTCTATTATATGCATTCTCTCCACCATTATATATCCCAGGTTTTCAGAATGACACAAAGGTTTATCCAAACCTCAACCATAGTCATTCTTGTTAGCCATGGCATTGGCAGAGAGTTGAGAGCTGTTTGATTCTTTGAATCCCACCCGCCAAACGTCAGTGGATCATATATCCCAAAAAGAAGCATACCCTAAATGTTAGAGCTGCCATTAGAGTCTGATGAGTTGTCCAATAAAGCTAAGCACTTTATGGATGTAAAACCATTGGTCACTCTATGACTGGCCATATAGTTAACTTCTTATGTGTATATATATATATATATATATATATATA
>NC_068982.1:126479439-126482573 GCF_001194135.2 Octopus bimaculoides
GACAATACAAAGGCAGACAGGAGAAACAACAATTAGAAGGACAGGAAAAAAAAAAGATAAGTCATTTGTGGCCTTCTTTCATCAGTCAAATTTACCAGAAGTCCTTACTGTTTTGGGCAGTTACACTTCAGACAGTTTGATCTGGTTACTCCCCAAAAAGTCTAAGCTAAGAGCATTAGGTTTTTTTGTAAGAATGCTAATGAATGTTTACAGCAACAAAGACAAAAAACGGAGAACATAGTACACAATTACAAATACAAACAACAAGAAAATAACAAGTTTCTTTCGACTGAGAATGAATCAAATTGAGCTGGTGTGTATGAAGTGAAAGCCTGAAGGCAAGAATATAGGAGATGGACATAAGAGGTGTTGGCGGTCAGCAGTCCGGCCAGAAAGAAAGAAAGATCATGGCTGGTTGGATACCGGTCATGTGGAAGGAGGGGAGAGGGGTAGTGGACAGTGAGATTGAAGGATTAGAAAAAAAATCAGAGACAAAAGGAAAGGGACAAGGGAGATAAACGAGGGGGAAAAGGCGGGAGTTAATGTAAGAGAGGGAAAAGAAATGTGAGAGAGAGGAGGAGTGAGAAAAAGAAAAGAGGAGGAAAGTATGAGGGGGACTAAAAGATAGAGTAAGAGTCGTACAAAATTTAGATGTATACCTACTATAAGGTGAACACATGTGTACGTACACCGCTATATGTATATATAAAAATAAAAAATGGAACAAAAATGCAATGGAGGACAATAAAACATTCGGACAGATAGACAATACAAAGGCAGACAGGAGAAACGACAATTACATATATATATATATCTATATATATATATATATATATATATATATATATATATATATATATATATATACCAAAGATATGCTTGTCCATACTGTTAAGGAGATGAAAGTAACTTGACCACAGAGCATAACCAACAATAGAAGGGAAACCCATTGCAAGTTGATAAAAATCTCAATTACTTCCAGTCAAAACATGAACTGGATGGAAGTAAAAAAAAAAAAAATCTTCAAACTACAAAGACCTTGAAATAGAAGTAAACAAGACATCAAGGCTGAAAATATAAATGGCACCAATAACAATTAGTGCATTGGGTATGAAAAAAAAAAAAAAAGATGACTAAAAACATAGGCATCATCCCAAGGCTTAAAACTATCTCAAAACTTAGGTGCAGCAGACATTATATAAATTCAACTGGAAATATTTGCCTTTGATTATTACAACCTACACAATAGGTATTCTATGCAGTTGCCTTCCTCTGCTATGAGAGATTTTGTAACAATTAAGATCAACTATAAAATAAAACAAGAAGCAATGAAAATACTGGTACTCAAAGTAGTCTTTGGGCTTATTTTGTTAAACCATCTAATCCAAGCCATCATGGAACATGGACATTAAATAGTGTTAATGACAATGATGTTGATGGTATATATACATTTGTACGTATATACATACATATATACATGCATACATGCATGTATGCATGCATGCATGCATACAGGTATCAGGAAGCTCAGTTCTTGAGAATCTTGCTGTAAAGTAGAATTTTATAATGCAAAACTTTTTACCTCATTGGTTTCCATTTTATAAATTGAGATGCATTCTGACAGGATTTCTTTTTTTTAAAGAAACACAAACAAAACAAATGAGACAGTTTTATGCACAAATATAGGAATATCTAAACACACATAGCATTGTATGTATATGCAAGAAACATTTGGAAACAAATATAGAATAAATGAGAATATGGTAATATCATTGTAGAGTTAATTGCCTACAAAGATGTTGACTGCTGTATGGTGGAAGGTGATGCAATGGAAGTTACAGGGAGAAAGAAAGGCAAGAGCACTGTCTTCTGTCCTGTTAATCAACATTATTATCAATTAGTGTTTACATCTGGAGTGAAGAATTTATCCAATGTTGTCTGATGTTTACAATACCCCATCTCTTTGTACAGCTCAGTGTAGGAACTGAGCTAATTGTGAACTCCTTGTGTAATTTTTATGCTACATTCATAATTAGGATCATTATTAACAAATACATGCAGATCTTTTCCTGTAAGTGCCAAGTCTTTAGCCATATTCTTGTAATCAGCTGTAGGAGAATCACGACACTTCTATATCATTTTTCATTGCAGCTTGCTCATATTCTAACAGAACAAACTTCTCATCAAATAAATTTTCATTACAAAACTATTATAACTTAACATCAACTTCTATGAGTTCTTCAAAGCCTACAAATGCATGAAAATATTGTTGCCAACTTCAGATTTTTATAAAATGTTTGAATTTTCTCCCACACCAAGCATTTCTGAAACACCAGGTTTAATGTCCATAGTAATACCTTTATGGCTATTTGTTATACTACTTCAGTTCCATTTGATAGCCTCTTTCCAGTCATTGTTAATGAAAGTAAAGGCTAATGTTGTATGTGTTTGTAGTTAAACTCAACATTGGAGATAGACAAGAAAATCACATGAAATTGTAAAACAGCAGAATTTTAGGAAAGTAATGATCTGTGATGGTAAAAAGTGGGAGCTTCTTACTTCACACACAAAAATGGAAATGTGAAAGCGAAAAGAGATGATATACAATACATGGCACGGTGTGATCAAAATTAGTAGCACAACTTAATGAAAGGAAGGTGAGAGTAATGAAAAGGTAAGGTCATTTGAATTGGTGCATGCACAAATAAAGGTGAGGTGGAAGAGGTAACTGGTTGTTGTTAATGATGTTAAGAGCAATGGCAAACAAGGTGTAGGGGAGGAGGAGGGCACAATCCAGCATTAGCAAACAATATTATGAAGAGTGAAAAATAAAGAAAAGTTTGAGTGAAAAAAAAGAAATAAATTTAAAGAATTGAATTGGCTGTATAGAGAATGGTGACAGAAATAATGAGGGAACTGACCAGATGTATTAAAAATATCATAACAAATATATATTATTTAAAAAGAGAAATATTTACACACACACACATACACACACACATTCACGTACACACTCACACATGTACTCAGATCATGATTTTATTTTGAAAATTTTGAAAATTTACCTGAGCTTTCATAGTGTGGAATTCAACCACCAAAGATTCTATAGCACAAGTGGGTGCCTAAAACATATA
>NC_068982.1:126482743-126485725 GCF_001194135.2 Octopus bimaculoides
TGTGTGTGTATGTGTCTGTGTGTGTGTGTGTGTGTGTATGATATGCATGCATATATACATGTGCACACACACACAAAGTATGTAAACTCAAGAACAGCTGCAAATTACCAATGTAATTTATAAATTTGACAGTAAAAGTGGAAATCAAAACTTTATGATCTTAAATGTTAGATTGGCCATTTGAGCACGACATTTTGATTCAGGTTTGCCACATGGAGCAATTACAAAAATATCAACAGACAATACATCCATATTGTATAGACTTCCTTACAAAAATGGATGACTAATTATGGAAGCAAATTCATATTACAGCACAAACCCAAATAAAGACACTGGCAATATACAAATTACAAATAGGTTACGAGTATAATTAAAAATATGTAACTCTAATGATCAAAATACTTGCCAATGACATGAAAATCTAATGGTCAATTGTCTTTAAAATGCTGCAGCTCATGGAGGTGATGACAAAGGACCGTCTGTGCCGCAGAAAACCTGTTCACCTTTGGCAACTTTAACTCAAAACTAGTGTTTAGAGGCTGTAAAATTTGGAGGCTTGCATTTACTGCTGCCTAGTTTTATATGTTTGACCCCACCTCTTATTTACCTGTTGCTCAAGTCCTCCTTGAGACCCATCTCCTTATCACTCACATCTCTCTCTCTCATCTCCTGACCATCTGGGCTGATTGCATTGTTTACATCACTTCCTCTCTTGCCCATCAGTAGATCTGAATGTATGTACACACACACACACACACACACACACACACACACACACACACACACACACACACACACACACAAGAAATATTCTATTGAACATACTTGGTCAAAAATAATTGAAGTTTTTTTTCTGTTTAATATTGTTTGTTCAAATTTCTTTCCAGTAACTTCTTACTTTTTCTTTTTTTTTTATTTCCTTTTTGGCCAATCATCTGCTGAAACATCAAATGCATACTTCCTGTTAATTAATCTATGAGTATTAAATATAAATGTCTTATTCATTTTCACTATATGTGAAGGACGAATGGTATCTATAGCCTTGGCTTTTGACTCTCTTAATCCAGAGGTAAGGATTACTAGGTGAGGTTGTCATAGTCAACGTGAAGTCCCTGGTTAGAAAGGAAAAATGTTGGTGAGAAGGAATTCCAGCACGATGACGCTTTGGAGAAAATTAATTAACCCGAGTGTCATGATGCTGTTTTAGCTATTGCTGCTGTTGTTGTAGCTGTTGTTGTTGTTGTTGTTGTTGTTCAAGTTTAGCCCTAGGTTAGCTCTTACTAAGCAAGCGATGATCAAATGACTTTTGGCTGTGTTCATTCTGATTTTCTCCCCCACCACAAGATATAATGTAATTAGGATATACATTATTCAGTGATTCTTTTTTATAAGGTGGTGTCTTTCATTTTTAATTTGATTCAGTTACTGGACTGTGGTCATGCTGGAGCATCACCTTGAATGGAAGGGCATTCAGCAACAGAACCATGCTAAATATGACATTGAAGCTTGACATAGCCCTGCATCTTGACTGGTTTCCTGTCAAACTGTCCTACCCCTGTCAACATGAAAAGTGGAGATGTCAAATGAATAATATGCTTCCACACAATTTCTGTCTACCAGATTCACTCACAAGGTATTGTTTAACCTGAGGCTGTTGTAAAAGACACTTGCCTAAAGTGTAGCACTGGATATGACTTCAGGGAAATTTGTTTGCTACTTCTAGCAGGTCAAGTAATTACTTAGTGTCTCCTCCTTTGGCTTGAAGTGTTTCATATAGATGTTAGAATTATAATACAGTAACGCTGTCGGGGAAAAAGGAGAGAGGTATGTATTTCAAGCTTTTAAGTAAAGGTAGTATATTTATGTAGTGATGATATCATCAAATAATTTTTCTGCTTTGTGTAGAATTTAGAGAAGTATTATCATTCTGTGGTATCTTTTTGTAATTCTCTAGTTGGCGTGCTACAATAGATTTTAATGGAACTAGTCCTAAAGTCTATCAGTTTATAAATATATGTCTGATACTTCTTATAATTCTGTTAATTCTGTAGTTTTCCCCATATCTTTTAAGAGAATTGTGCCTATATTTCATTTTTAATTATATATCAGAATTAATTAGAACAGTTATTTATTACTTTGAGAAATATTGACAACAAACCCATGTAATTCATGCCAGCATTGAAAATTGGGTTAGAAACCAGTGGTTATCAATCAATGGGTTATCAAGCAATAATTAAGTGGATCAATACCTGTATTAATTTTAAAGGTATTCTTCATTTTTGATTCTCTTATTCAATGATATAAGACCATTCCACCTCTTGTATTTAACTTATACCAACATGAAAAGTATGGTGGTGGTGGTGGTAGTGGTGGTAATAGCAATACATTTAATGACAATGATGATAGAAGGCAATGAGCTGGCAGAAACGTTAGCACGCTGGGCGAAATGCTCAGCGGTATTTCATCTGCCGTTAAGTTCTGAGTTCAAATTTCATTGAGGTCGACTTTGCCTTTCATCCTTTTGGGGTCGATAAAGTAAGTACCAGTTGCATACTGGGGTTGCTTTAACTGACTGCCCCCACCTCTCCCAAAATTTCAGGCCTTGTGCCTAGAGTAGAACAGAATATTTAAAGATGGCAAACTGGCAGAAATGTTAGCACGTTGAGTGAAATGCTTTAGTGGTATTTCGTCTGTCGCTACGTTCAGAGTTCAAATTCCACTGAGGTCAACTTTGCCTTTCATCCTTTTTGGGTCGATTAAATAAGTATCAGTTGCACACTGGGGTCGATGTAATCGACTTAATCTCCTTGTCTGTCCTTGTTTGTCCCCTCCATGTTTAGCCCCTTGAGGGCAATAAAGAAATAAGAAACATTAACACACCAGGCGAAATGCTTAGTGGTATTTTGTCTGCTGCTATGTTCTGAGTTCAAATTCCGCCGAAGTCAACTTTGCCTTTCATCCTTTCGGGGTCGATTAAATAAG
>NC_068982.1:126485735-126487346 GCF_001194135.2 Octopus bimaculoides
GAAGTCAACTTTGCCTTTCATCCTTTCGGGGTCGATTAAATAAGTACCAGCTATGCACTGGGGTCGATATAATCGACTTAATCCGTTTGTCTGTCCCTGTTTGTTCCCTCTGTGTTTAGCCACTTGTGGGCTGTAGAGAAATAAGAAATGTTAGCATGCTTAGTGGTATTTCGTCTGTCACTGCCTTCTGAGTTCAAATTCTGCTGTGGTTGACTTTGTCTTTCATCCTTTCAGGATTGATAACTTAAGTACCAGTTGCATACTGGAGTCGATCTAATTGACTGGCCCCCTCCCCACAAATTTCGGGCCTGTGCCTAGAGCAGAAAAAAATCGTTAGTCCACTGGACAAAACGCTAGTGGCATTTCTCCTGGCTTGATGTTCTGAGATCAAACCCTACTGAGGCTGACTTTACTTTTCATTCTTTCAGAGTCAATACCATATGTATCACTTGAGAAATGGGGTTGATAAAATAAGTACCAGCTCTATACCAGAGTTAATGAAATAAGCACCCGTTGAGCACTAGGAGTGATATAACTGACTTCACTCCTCCCATCAAAATTGCAGGACTTGTGCAAAAAAATTAGAAGGAATTTGAAATGAGATAAGCCTTATTCTGTTTCTTTTATTTAACTCATGCAAACACGAAAAGTATGGTGGTGGTGTTGGTGATTGCATTGATTGCTATGACAATGATGATGATAACAGTTATGTACTCAATATATATATCTAACAGCTTTTCATTGCCCAGTTTCACGTATCAGTTGTATAACTTTCCTGAAGAACCTTCTTCATCTCACAAACATTATCAAATGTGGGCCCTCGTTTTATTACTGTGCAGCTATCAAAGAATCATAGCTGCGCCAACAGCAATGACATCAAAAGAGGAATCAATAAGCAATATTTTTAAACTGACCCAACCCTTTTATTGCCGTATGTCAAAGTATGTGCGTGCGTGTGTGTGTGTGTGTGTGTGTGGCCAGGATCACAACCGGAAACGTCCAGAGGAAATTTAGAAGCAGTTTTCTTTATTAGTGATGTGACAAATTTCTCTTGACAACCATCACTGTCTCTTGATTGAGGAAGCATAAATAAAACTATGACATAAAAGGAAAGGAATTTAATAACCTTCCCCACCCACATACTATTGCTGAAAAAAAAAGAAGCAAACTAAACAAAACAAAGCAAAAAGCAAAAACAAAATAGAACAAAAAACAAAAAAACAAGCAATTTCAAATTAAAATTACGTAAATAACCGATTTGCAACCATCAACTTGTTCTAGAAAATTCTCTAATGCCATAAACAAATGTTGTAAAATAAAATGAAACAAAACATTTTCAAAACCTTTTCAGGATGATGATTAATTATCCGTGTGTGCGTGTGTGTGTCTTTGTGAGTGTGTGAGAGTGTGTGTGTGTGTGTGTGTGTGTGTCTATGTGTTTATGTGTGTATGTGTTTGTGAGTGTGTGCATACATGCACACGCACATACATGTATGCATGCCCATAAATATACATGCCCATAAATATACATGCACACACACATATACACATATATGTATGTGTATATATATATATATATATATATATATATATATATATATATATATATAT
>NC_068982.1:126487872-126488300 GCF_001194135.2 Octopus bimaculoides
TATATATAAACACACACATAGAGAAATAGGTAGGTAGATATTAAATTAGGAAAATATTAAAAAGATTTCTCTCTTTTTCTTCCTCCCCCCCTCTCTCTCTCTCTCTCTCTTTGATCTCCCACTTCTTATACTTGTATATAGCATTTTGTCTATGTATATATATGATTAAATGCATAATAATATGCAAATAAATGTGTATGTCTGTGTATGTATGTATGTATGTATGTATCATCATCGCCATCATCATTGTGAAAACACATACGTGTGTGTATACATATATATATATGTAGAGAGAGAGAGAGTGAATGAGAGCATATATGTACATCTTTATCTATGTATGTAGATAAATACATGCATATACACAAACGAATGCATACACATACACACATATGTATGTGTGTATGCATGTGTATATATATGTATATATA
>NC_068982.1:126488400-126490513 GCF_001194135.2 Octopus bimaculoides
AAATTACATAAAAATATCTTGAAATACTAAACAGTAAATTTATTCAATAATATCGCCATTGGCTTCGACTATGGCCTCCCGACAATTTGGAATTTCCTGCAACTTTTCTGGACAGTCTCCTTGTTTAAGTTGGTGAATGCTGCCATTATCCTTGCCTTCAGTTCATCTTTGGTGTTAAAAGGAGTTTTGTTGGTCTCTTGTTCAACTGCACCCCACATATAATAATCAAGGGGGTTGCAGTCTGAGGAGTTAGGTGGCCAGATGTTAGAAGTGATATGGTTGCAGAAATTGTCAGACAGCCATGACTGAGTTCTCCTGCTTGTGTGGCATGGTGCAGAGTCCTGTTTCCGGACATAGGGTGTTCTAGCAGCCACCCTCTTGATCCAGGGCAGCACTACCTCCTCCAGGAACTTGATGTAGGCCCCCATGTTGGGTCTGAGGCTGTGTGGGAAGATGAATGGAATCATAACGTTACTATCATTAGTGATCACTTCAAACACCGTGATGTTGACTGGATGTTTGATTTTTATTACTCTTGTCCTTAGATTGACACCCCAAAACTCTGAAATGTTCATATTGGAGCTTCTGGCACAAATGCCAAGCAGTACAGAGTGAATTGCATCATAGTGCTGTTTTTCTCACAGACAGTACCCAACTCACCCTACTATACTGTGTAGTCAGACAAAATCAAAACCAAACAATGCGCATGTGTGAAATTTAAAATATAAAATGGTGCCAATTTACCCATCGTACCCTATATATAAATGTCTATAATATAAATCCCATTCTGTCTGTATGTGTGTGTGTTTGTGTAAAAGATTATAACGGCTGTATTTTTCAACTGATTTTCTCCAAACTTGAAATATACATTACTTATGTTCCAGGGATGGGTTTAGACTCTTAAGATTTTTCCCATAATGTGTAATGGATCATGCGGGGGCAGAAAACACCCGTTTCTGGGTTACGTGGACAAGGGAGGTAACTCTATGCGAAGTAACTTTCAGAAATTGATTGTCTCCCTTACAGGTCATAAAAAAATTTAAAATATTGCTTTTTATATTAGATTCAAATCTTTGAAAGTTTTTAAAACTATTTACTCCTGGTTTTCGAGCGTCAGTAACGTCTATATATCTCTAGCTATATCTCTATTCATCTCTATCTATCTATCTATATCTATCTCTCTATATCTCTCTATCCATCTCTAGCTCTATATCTATCTATCTATCTATCTATCTATCTATCTATCTATCTATCTATCTGTCAATATCTTCTCTATCAATATCTATCTTAGCTCCCTCACTCTCCCCACCTCTCTTTATTTCACTCACTCTCTATTGTTTTCACTTTCAATTTTCAGATACTATTGTTTTCACTTTAAGTTCAATCACTATCGTTTTCACTGTAAGTTTTCAATCGCAATCATCACACTTGCACACCACAACTGATGCTTCTTAGGTTCAACTTTTCTCTCAAGGTACTTACACTCTGTCTAGTATGCACACTGACATTACTCATCCATCGGACCATACTGTCTTCATTCCTTGCGAGCCTATGCATGTCCTCAGCAGTCACGGCCTATGTTTCACTGCCATGAAGCATGGCTGTTCGTACACATGCGTCATAGAGTCTGCCCTTTACTCTGAGTGAGGGGCCCCTTGTCACCGGCTGAGGTAAGAGCTCTCTGAACTTTGCCCAGGCTATTCTTATTCTAGCAGCTACACTTTCAGCGCACACTCCCCCACTACTAACTTGGTCACCTAGATAGCGGAAGCTATCAACTAAGTCTAGTTTTTCTCCCTGGAATGTGGCCAAAGTTATTTTCTGCACATTTTCAGTGTTTATTGCTCCTGAACATCTGCCACATACAAAAACTAACTTGCTAGTTAACTTTCCTTTGATATTGCTGCACCTCTCATGTGTCCATAGTTTGCACTGGGCACATCTTATAGAGTTTCTACCTTCACCTTTTCTACAGATTGAGCAGGGCCATCTACCTCAAGGGGTTTGTGTTTTGTCTACCTTCCTACTTATTAGGACTTTGGTTTTAGCTAGGTTGACTTTAAGGCCCTTCGATTCTAGTCCTTGCTTCCACACCTGAATCTTATCCTTTAGT
>NC_068982.1:126491795-126493148 GCF_001194135.2 Octopus bimaculoides
TATATATATATATATATATATATATATATATATATGCATATATATATTATATTTATATATATTTGTTTATTTAAACTGATCTGAATATCATCTCTTGTAGATTCAAACTGCTGTGATGTTTTTTCACCAGGATTAGAATAACAGCAAAAAAAAAGCAAAAAAAAGAGAGAATCATTGTTAATGAACAACTTGCAGAAAAAATTCTTTTCAAGAACTGACAGTTTGTTCAGTATCTACTGTACTCTTTCCTTCTAACAGTGTAACCTGAACTGGTGCACAATGTACCACATGCCAGGCACAAAAGGACGCAGGATAAGGAAGGTAATGAAGCAAAACTTAAACAAGTTTATGCTGATCTGTTTGTTTTACTGTCAGAATCCTCATCATATGCATGGCTCACATAGTTGAAGCTTACCTTTTTTTTTTGGCTGTTATTTTTTACATGTTCCACTCATTAGACTGTGGTCATGCTGGGTGCTGGGGCACCACCTTGAAGAGTTTACTTGAAAAAATCAACCTCAGTACTTTTTTTAAGCCTAATACTTTCTCTATCAGTCTCTTTTGCCGAGCCACTAAGTTATGTAAATGTACCATCACCAGCTGTCAAGTGGTGGGGAACAAGCATATACACAAAGACACAAGCATGCTTGCACACCCACACACACACACATACAAGCAGAAGATTTGAACAATTTTAGGTATTCTTTATTCACCATTTTGCATATCTCATTTGCTAATAAAAGTTACAAAATGGTACATGTTGGAGAAATATGTAAGGTAATTCTTTTCAGGAATTCTTTAGATAGAAATTCAAACAATACATATAGATTTAGAATACTGGAATACTGCTTCAAGAGGGCCCAACTTGGGTTTAAACTCTATCTACATAATACATATAAATATTATTTTTATAACAACAGCTAGAATGGACATAATTCACAGCTCCAAACACTATATACTTTTGAAAATCTAATCTGAAACCAGTAAAGTGTATTCCTGTATTTTAAAATATAATTAAAATTCTAATAAAGTCTAATATATTCTGTGTGCAATTTTAATTTTGTTTCTCTCTTCCTCAAATTGTTTGGATCAGTAGCAATTTTTCAATGTATATATGTATATATATATATGTATATATATATATATATATATATATATATATATAAAGTGTAGTATATTGCCACCTAAGTGTGGCTGACCCCTAGGGGTGGATGTTACTGTTGCTTTTAGCCCCAGGAGGACATCTCCTCCAGCTGGCTTATCGACACACGACTGTGTCCTGTTTGCCAAGGGAGTTATCCCTCTCACCACGGCCAGCAGCACGAACGTATCCGGATTTCAGGGTTATTTCCC
>NC_068982.1:126494340-126497201 GCF_001194135.2 Octopus bimaculoides
GGCTAAAAGCAACAGTAACATCCACCCCTAGGGGTCAGCCACACTTAGGTGGCAATATACTACACTTTATCGTGCAGTTACTGTTAATACTTCATTTAGAGAATTAACATTGCTTATATATATATATATATATATATATCCTTAGAAGATGGAAAAAAGTTGTCGGCAGGTGAGTATGGGGGGTTGAATGTCATGGGCTGTTTAGCTTAATAATACAAGCTACTCAGCCAGTATCTGATGGATACAAAAGCTTGGTGACTCCTGCTCAGAGGCCTATGCAAAGTTTTCAAAAAGTTTTCATCAATCTCATCACAATCAAAGAGATCTTGTTCAACTGAAACCCAAGTGTCTAATAACAGTTTTGGCACAAACTTGACAGGCATGCATCTCATACTTAAATCTTCAGTGATAATGGACTGAACTGAATTGCAACTAATCTGCACATCTTCTGATAACTCACAGATGATGATTCGGCGATTTCCCCTCACAGCTACGATGTTTTTCTCAGTTCTGCTGGTTGTGGGTCTCCCAGAACATCTGTTAATATCGACATTTTTCAGCCATCTTGGAAACATCTGACCCACTCGTACACTTGTGTGTGGCTCATACACTTTCTGCAACTTTGTGTAGGCCTCTGAGCAGGTATCACCATTACAACTTTCTATGTCATGTTCAATGCGACGATCACACACTACACACCTTCCTTCCAAGCCCTGCTGTAAACAGTGGAAGTAAACTAGAGTGTGCATGCAGAGCAGAGTTTAAGGTCAATCTGTGCCAAACGGCTTCACTCTGTGTGCTTTAACTTTGTTACTATGGCAACAGGCCGGATACTTATTCATCAGGTCTTGGATATATATATATATATATATATATATATATATATATATATATATATATATATATATATATATATATATATATGTATGTATATTTGAAAAAAATGCATAGAGATGGCTTTTGGGGAGGATAATTTTTATTTTAATGATAATATTTACAGTTACTCTAATGAGTTTTGAGCTTTTCCATAGCTGTTTTCAAACTGAAATTCTGTACTTTAGAAGGTTGTTTATATAGCAACAGATTTTTTTCATACAAGTACACAAATGAAAAATAAAAACAGGAAGTAAAATGATAGAAAAAAAAAAAATAGAGAATATAAAAACTAATATAAAAAATAAAAAAAAATAATAAAAGAATACAAAAAGCAAATACAACAGCATGTATGAAGAATACAACCTTCTAAACCACAGAATTTCAGTTTGAAAACGGCTCTCGAAAAGCTTGAAACTCATTAGAGTAACTGGAAACATCATTGAAATAAATATTATCCCCCAAAAGCCATCTCTACTCATTTCTTCAAATATATTATACTGTTCCAAGAACCTTTTTTATCATTCTACTATATATATATTAATAGTTATTGCCAAGCTAACATGGCAGTCCAGAAAAATACGATGAATGCTGCCGTTGATTAGCTCCAAGAGAGCTAGAGACTTAGAAATATTATTTCTATTTTTGAAAACCAGTGGATGTATTCCACTGAATTTAGGTAAATAATCCTTTGAACAGACAGTCAGTAGCTCTACATTGATAAGGGGCAAATATCCTGAAACTAGTCTCTAGATGCCAGAACGGCAAGGGGAAGCCAGATGGCTGCACCAGGCTCCACTCTGATCTGGTAGAGTTTCTACAGCTGGATGCTCTTCCTAATGCCAACCACTCCGAGACTGTAGTGGGTGCTTTTATGTGCCATTGGCACGAGGGCCAGTCAGGGGTACTGGCATCGGCCACGCTCAAACAGTGTTTATGTATGTGTGTGTGTGTGTGTGTATGTATGTACACACGCGCACGAACACACACACACACACACATACACATGAATGCACAGACATATACACATGAGGGGCTTCTTTCAGTTTCCATCTACCAAATCCACTTGCAAGGTTTGGTTGGCTTGAAGCTATTGTAGAAGACACTTGCTCAAGGTGCCACACAGCAGTGCTGCAGTTTATCTAAGTCCTGTAAAAGAAGTCAAAAGGTTGGGCCTCCAGCCAGGCCTTTCATGATACCCTTAAAGCCAGGAACTTTTCAACACTCGCTTGTGTGTGTGTGTATATATACATATACATACAAACATATGTATGTTTGTATGAATGTGTGTGTGTGTGTGTGTGTGTGTAAATATACAACACACATGTATGAAGAAAATATATATTAACAAAAAACTTGTGAATTTGGAAAGGTTGACATCTATCTATCTATCTATCTATCTACCTACCTACCTACCTACCTACCTACCTACCTACCTATCTATCTATCTATCTATCTATCTATCTATCTATCAAATCTACCTATCTATTTCCAAGTACACACACACACACACACACACACACACACACACACACACACTCATATGCACACAAAACACATATATACTTCTTTCATACAGACACCACATATACCCATATATCCGTTACATAATACCTAGATATCTATGTAAATGCATGGGCAAAATACAATAATATACAATAATTATAGTAAGCAAACTCATTTCTAGAGGTTGCCAGTGTAAAATGGCATCATGTACAAGACAACATAGAGTTTTGGCTATTTCTGAAAACACTGAATTTAGAGCAAACCTGGAGCTGAACAGTGTATATTTAGAATCAACGGGCTGTCTTCAATTACCAACAAGCAAATAATATATGGGAAAGTGTTTCAAAGAGAAAAACTAAGAAATGCAGTTGATTCTATGAAATGAATAATATAATGAACTTCAGAAAATATATATATGATAAACACTGGTTCATTAGTGATATATATATATATATATATATATATATATATATATATATATA
>NC_068982.1:126500815-126503819 GCF_001194135.2 Octopus bimaculoides
TTTGTGTGCGTCTGTGTATGTGTGTGTGTGTGTGTGTGTGTGAGTGTGTGTGTGTGTGTGTGCATGCATGTGGATAAATTTTATTCATGGTTGTGTGTGTGTAATGATAGAATACAAATGTATGTTTTCTTACTGTTTATGTGTATACCTTAGTATACATTCCATATTCATGTGACTGTGGGCATATGTTCACCTAAGACCTCAGAAAATTCTTGGAATGTTTTTACAAATTTTTGTTGTTCTTCCAATCTACTGTATAAGGAATATGCAAATCCTACCATTTTTAGCAACATTAAAAACATGTTTTAAAATTTGTGAATAAAATGGGAAAATAACTACTAAAGTGCTCTTCTTAGAGGCTGTCATGAAAATGATGATGTCTTTTGATTATATTCCTTCTTGATGGCCTCACTAGCCTGATTAGTGCTTTCTCAATGATGAACCACTTCATTCCATTCCTAAGAACATTTTGTCTTCTTTGTAAATAGTATATTTTAATTTTACATATGGCTACTGAAATAAAAAATAAAAAATCGGTCTGCACTGCCCTTTTTTTGGATAACTCATGCATTTTTATCCTCCTGTGCAAATCTGTTGTGCACCAATGATGATGATGATCATCATCATCTTCATCATTTAATGTCTACTTTCCATACTGGCATCAGTTGGACAGTTTGACGGACCAGCAAATCAGAAGAATATACCAAGATCCACTGTCTGCCAAGGTATGGTTTCTATGGCCCTTCCTAAGGCCAACCATTTTACAGTGTGCATTGGGTGTTTTATGTGGCAGTAGCAGCAGTGAGGTCACCAAATAACTTATGAAAATCTATAGCCTGGATAAAAAAGCTGTTAGTTTCTTTTCAGTTGTCCATAGATGCTACCCTTTTCTCAAACTTTTGAAGAGACATTCACATTCACTGATCTCTAAAATGGTGCACAACTTTTACTCACTGTCCATACTACCTTATCTGGCTTGTGTTTACATCAAGCTGTTGTTTTATTGGAATATTCTGCAAGTATTCTTTATTTTTGAATGTGTTGATACTTTTTAGTTCTGGTGTGCCCTTGGTATCACTTTCAGGACAATCTTTTCTCTGTGTAGCATTGGAGAAAATTTCAGTGACAATGTCATGTCTCATGGAAAGGTAATATCTTGCTGACATTTTTGGGCAGCTGCTGATGATATGAGTGATACCTTCCAAACTGACATGGCATAATCAACACTTTCTATCAAAGAGCAGTGGTTTAGAGACATCCTTATCTTTTTGTTGATCAAGTATTTAGTAGCTGTCTCCTATTTTTGAAAAGAAGAATTGAATTTTACTGAAGGAAAATCCATTTTATTTTTTCTGTGAACCTCTCTTGGTTATCTGAAAAAAAAAAAAAAACATTAAGACATAAGTGTTTGATGTGAAATAATAGATTAAGAATTCAGGCTTTTTCCAGCCCATCCCAAGGGTATTAACCTAGACTACACACCCAACTCCATTACATATAAACTGTTTCTTAATTTTATATATATGACATATATGACACTAAATAGAAGTGGCTGTCAGAACCTAGAAGTTTTAAGAACTTTGTTATAAGTAAATAAAAAATAAAAAATATATATATGTAGGTGCAGGGGCGTGTATGTGTGGTAAGAAGTTTGTTTCCCAACCACATGGTTCTGGGTTCAGGTTCACTGTATGGTACTTTAGGCAAGTGTTTTCTACTATAGCCTTGAGTCAACCAAAGCTTTGTAAATGGATTTAGCAGATGGAAATTGAAAGAAGCCCATTGTATAAATATGTGTGTGTGTGTGTGTGTGTGTTTGTGTCTGTGTTTCCATTATTTTGTCCAGTGCGTAACTGGTACTTAAATTATCGACCTCGAAATGATGAAAGGCAAAGTCGACCTCGGTGGAATTTGAACTCAGAACGTAAAGACAGACAAAATACCGCTAAGCATTTCACCCGGCGTGCTAACGACTCAGCCAGCTCGCCTTAGGCTGGGGTGCTGATGCTTCTCCTTTCTCTATCCACTATCTTTGGTGCTTGACATTTTTATACAGAACCCATTTCTTGTCACCAGTCACTATTCAGTCCAGCTTCTTTCAGTTTCTGTCTACCAAATCCACTCGAGGATACAGTAGAAGACACTCGTCCAAGATGCCATGTGGTGGAACTGAAACTGGAACCATATGGTTGGGAAGGAAGGTTCTTGCCACACAGCCATGCCTGCACGGTATGAACTGTCTTTTAATTTTGTTTATTTAACACAAAATAGCAATAAAGAATATAAACAATTTTTTAAAAAAATTACATACAAAAAAATGTGAATTTTCAACTTTTTAAATTAATTTAAGAATAAAAAATTTCTGTTTTAAGAGAATAACATATAAATATACAAAAACTTTGAAAATAATATTTTAATTCTTTAGACAGAAATCAGTGTTAGCGATCAATTTTTGAAAAATGAAATTCAAATAAAAAAATATCATTATTTATACTTAACAAAACATCTTTTATATCTTTTGTTCCATTAGTTTGTAACCTTTGAAGTTACATAGCATTTCAGCATATATGGATCAAAGGATGTGAAATAATGTTCATTGTTGCCTACATACAAACTTTATTTTATACTTTAAAATGTTTCTACACACTTTTTTAATTGAAAAATCTTTGATCAATTCTTAAGCAGTGCAACCCTGCAGATTACATCGTTCAATGACTACATCAACAAAAAGTCATCTCAATTTGGAGATCCAAGGCCTGTGATTTATATATATATATATATATATAGGCAGAATTCACAAAAAAAAAGCAAAAGACGAAGACAGGTAGTGTAGAAAACAAGCAGATGTATTAGCTCGGGAAGTGAAAAAGTCTTTAATGTTTCGAGCCTACACTCTTCCACAGAAAGGAACACAGAAAGAAACAAGGAGAGAAACATGGAGAGAAAAAAAAGGGAATGTGTAGTGGTTAGCGATCTATCATGGTGATATATATATATATATATA
>NC_068982.1:126504502-126507996 GCF_001194135.2 Octopus bimaculoides
ACACACACACACACACACACACACACACACACACACACACACACACATACACACGCACACACGCACACACACACACATGCATACACACATATATATATGAGGGGAAGTCAAAAATTATCCATACTTTTGCCATAACATATCTTTATTATTGTCACACTGCCTTCTGCACATGCATGCTTATAGTTGGTACTATTGTGGTAATGTGATTGAAACCATTAACCAATTGGGTTTTAAGGTGCTGCAACACCCTGCCTACAGCTCAGATCTCACCCCTTCCAACTATCATATTGGACCGCTCAAAGATGGTTTATGCGATCGTCGACTATGGATGAAGATGCGAAGGAAGTAGTGCATAAATGGTTGCACAACCAACTGTAAACCTTCTTTTTGAAGGAAATACGCAAGCTTGTGGACACTGGACCAAGTGCATTAAAAAGTAAGGAGACTATATAGAAAAATGACGAACTTGTTTATCCCTTGCTTTTGTGTAAATACAGGGGTTGGACAAAATAATGGAAACGCCTTAAAATTTCAAACAAATTTATTTTAATATGGGGTAGGACCGCCTTTGGCAGAAATTACAGCTTCTATGAGGTATGGACTCGTACAAAGTTTGAATTGTTTCCAAAGAGATTTTTGTCCATTCTTCTGCTAAAACAGTCTCCAGTTCTTGTAGTGATGATGGTGGAGGATATCGACTCCTCACTTGTTTTTTTAAATGTTCTATAATCTGGGGAATGTGGTGGCCAGATAAGATCTGGGGACTGTGGTGGCCAGATAAGATGTTCAACTTCACTACAATGTTCTTTGTGCCATTCAGTAACAACTTTAGCTGTTTGAATTGGTGCATTATCATCCTGAAAGATTGCATTTCCCTCCAGAAACAGTTCTGCAACCATAGGATGAATTTGATGAGATAAAATGCTTAGTCTTGACTATTAATTCTGCCATGAAGGGAAACCATTGTGCCAGTGGATTTCCAAAATATAACCCACACCAGATCATCACAGATCTTCCTCCATGTTTAACAGTTAAAAGAAGGCAGTGTGGGTCAAATGCTTCTTTTGGTGGTATACTTGGCTGGTGGTCAGAAATAAGGTAAAGGATTACTTGTCCAAGAAAGTAACATTCTTCCACTACTCTAGGGACCAATTCTATAGGTTTTTACTCCACTCTAAACACTTTTCAATGTTTGTTTTTGAAAGTAGTGCTTTTCTGATTGCAGCCCTCCTGTGAAATCCAGCTTTATGCAGCTCCTGGCAAACAGTTTTTGTGGAAACTGGGTTCTCGAGTTGGTCATTAAGCTCTGCATCAAAAAACATAAAAATAAACAAGCTTTTGACAGTTTTATAGATATTTAAAACTTATGATACAATGGTGCTCAGTGTTTCCATTATTTTGTCCAATCCCTGTACATTATAAAAACAAGAGTGCGTATAATTTTTGACTCTACTTCATACATATGATTTTTCTTTGAGTTTTATTTAAGTTCTTCTTGAGAGAGTTCAAGCTAGTCAATAACAAACGACAAAAACTTTTGAGTTCAGAGAGATCCCAGTGTTTTTAAATATATGGTTGAGTTGGTTAAAACGTAGATGTGTATACCTAAGTGTGCATTTATTCACATAATAATTTATGTATGTATAGTGTTCCCAAAAGGATTAAAGACAAAGTTTACCGTTATGAAATTTGAACACAGAATTCAAGTGGAGTAAATACTTTGTGACATTCAACCCAACACTGCAACAAACTGCTGTATTTTAAATATGATATGAAATAAACTCATTTTGCAGTACATTGGAGCTGTTGCAGTATTTTGACAATTACTAATAAATGTAATTTTCCCCCCATGGACCAAAAAATAAATTTTTCTAACCGGTTTCAAATCTTATTGATGGTAATCAATGACAGGATACCACTGGATTTGTTCTGGGAGAGAAATATAACTAACAGTTACTAAAGTTAGGGTGTTCACTCAAGCTATTAGTTTGATTTATACAAATAGTGCTACGCTGGTAATTTATTCAAATTAATTACTTAAATTAATTTAAATTACTTTACCTTGTACAACACTGTAGATATAGAAGAGAATGAATGCAGTTTAACACATAATTAACATCGATATATTGCCAATATAGTACCATTTATGCAAATCAAACTGATCAGTTAAGCAAAGTCTCCATATTTTGTGACTATGCATATAGTTAATAGCTATATTTCCCTCTCAGACAGACCATATGGTATTGTATCTCAGATAAGAATCAAATGAGATTTGAATCTATTCAGATAGATCTGTTTCCTCTGTTTATAGGGAGAAAGAAAATGGTATTTATTTACAATGGTAACATTACAGTAATGGTTTCTGTGTGTGGCAAAAAAAAACCCCCCACTTTACCATGAAGTACAAATATGTGTGTGTGTGTGTGTGTGTGTGTGTGTGTGTGTGTGTGTGTGTGTGTGTGTGTGTGTGTGTGTGTGTGTGTGTGTGTGTGTGTGTGTATTTCGGTGTGAATGTTTTTTTTTATACGGTGCCATTTTTACAATCTTGTAAATAATAATAATGGTATTTTTATAAGCTTAAAGCTTTTGGTGATCATCGTGCAATGACTAAGGAAATAGTCTAATAAAGGGGCATATAAGCCCTCGACAGCAAAAAGAAGGCTTTCCTATCTGCATGGGAGTCAAACCCGCACCCCTTTATTAATATGACGAAGTGTGTTACCTTTACATCAGTGAATCAGCCTCCTTTTCCTGTCAAATTTAAGAACTATAATAGTTTGTGTTTGTTTTTTTTATATGTAAACAGATTTTCTATATGCTTTTGGTATGAATGTTTTTTTTATATGGCGCCGTTTGTAAATAATAATAATGACATTTTTATATAAGCTTAAAGCTTTTGGTGATCATCATGCAATGACTAAGGAAAATAGTCTAATAAAGGGAACATATAAGCCCTTGAAAAAAAAGAAGGCTTTCCTATTCGTGTGAGAGTCAAACCTACATGTAGATTGGTTTGTTGGGGTAGGATGTGTGAAAAGTTTTTTTGTTATATGTGGGTGGAACACACAAGTCAGGGCTAGAGGATAGCAATGATACAGTGTGACAAGACCAAGAGGACAGGATTGGGGAGTCTTTTCACTTGCATGCTACATTTAATTCCTCTAATATATATATGTATATATATATATATATATATATGTGTGTGTGTGTGTGTGTGTGTGTGTGTGTGTGTGTGTGTGTGTGTGTGTGTGTGCGTGTGTGTGTGTGTGTATGTAAATAGCACCATTTGAACGGAATCGTTACCAGCGTAACCTTCAAGCACTTGTGCTGGTAGCACGTAAAAAACACCTTTTTGAGCATGGCCGTTGCCAGAACCATGTGACTGGCCCTCGTGCTGGTGGCACGTAAAAGCACCCACTACACTCTCGGAGTGGTTGGCGTTAGGAAGGGCATCCAGCTGTAGAAACTCTGCCAGATCAGATTGGAGCCTGGTG
>NC_068982.1:126508006-126510032 GCF_001194135.2 Octopus bimaculoides
ATATATATATATATATATACATGCAAATATACACATGAATATGTATGTGTGTATGAGTTTGAGTATACCCTTTTCTAGACATTATGTGATAGCTGCAAATGGCCATCATTGACATACAAGCAAAGTTGTTTTCTTCCAGTTTTCTGTGGAAAACATGTCTGGCTACAGGAAACTATGACCTTCTTTGGAAACTGGGGAGAATTGGCATCAGGCTGTAGAAAATCTGCCTCAACAAAACCTATGTGACCCATACAAGAATTGAAAAGTGGGTGTTAAATGATGATGATGATGATAATGTGGAAGAGGAGGAGGAGGTGTGTGTGTGTGTGTGTCTTTATTCCATTATAACAAATACCTATATAAATTTTTCAGTAAAGTGAAATTTGCTTCAGTCCTTGTTGTAATCCTATTGAAACTATGTTGAAAGAGCCTCAGTTTCACAAATTTCATTACAATGAATATCTCAGTTCAACAAAACAAAATGGAACCTTTGTAAAACAAAATCTGCTTGTGTGTGCGTGCCTGCCTGCCTCTGTGTGTGTGTGTGTGTGTGTGTCAGTCTGTCAGTTTGTCTGTCTGTTTGTCTGTCTCTCTCTCCCTCTCTCTCTCTATACACACACACACACACACACACACACACACACACACACACATGCATACATATATCTTTTACTGTTCGAAATAGAAATTTTGCAAAACCAAAAGAAAAGTTTTGATCCACATTATTCTTTGTACATTTACTAAAAATATACAAATTTTAATAGTCAGGTCAGTGAGGCATCAGAATTTATCAATTTGTCAAACATTATTAAAACCAAAAGCTTTCCAACCATGACCCTTCCACCATTTTTATGGAATCAGAGCTTTATTTTTTTATTGTTTTATTATTATTCTCTCTCTCTCTCTCGCTCTCTTTTTTTTTTTTAATTTTTCAATCATAATATGTTGACTCTTTTTATAGATTCAAAGATTATGGTTTCACATTTTTGCACAAGTCTAATAATTTTTAAGGGGAGGGATCTAGCCAGTTGCATCAACTCTTGTACTCAATTGGTACTTGCTTTGTTGACCCTGAAAGGATGAAAGGTAAAGTTGACCTTGGTGGTATCTAAATTCAGAATCCAAAGAACTGAAAAAAATGTTGTGAAGCATTTTGTTTGATGCACCAAAAATTCTGTCCGCTTGTTGCAATGAGTGGCTTCAGTCATGTGCTAATCCAGTCTCTTTTGCTCTTGCCTTTTTATATTCCAGAGATAATAAAAATGAAAGTGTTCCAACTGTGACCATCCTTTCTTTATGCTAAATTCAAATTTTAACTCAAAAAGAGACAATATAAATTTTAATTAATAAACAAATGATATGAATCAAAATTAATGAAATTTATACTTCACGATAAAATAATTTAATGTGTACAACTATAATAATGATAAATGCTAAATTAATAAAAGCAGTTTATGAAAAATCACAATAGATACTTTTTTATCATGTATCAGAATGCATGCAATCGTTTGATTCCAAATAGACGGCTGATTGTTAAATGAAGAAATGTTCATTGTACCTGTTTTTGATAAGGAAAAAAGACACATTAGAACCACTGGCAGAGAACTATCAGACATTTGTGTAATGTCAGACAGATGTATAGCAGGAATAGCAGGAACAGAAGCGTCTTTAATTTTTTGGTAATCTCATTACTTTACCTTTTATCTTCTACTTGTTTTGGTCATTGGACTGTGGCCATGCTGGGGCACCACCATAAAGGGTTTAATTGAAGAAACCAACCCAATGCTTATTTTTAAGTTTGGTTCTTATTTAGTCATACACTTTTGCCGAATTGCTTAGTTACAGGGATGTAAACAAACTTACACCAGTTGTCAAGCACAAAGTCATGCACACACACACACACACACACACACACACACACACACACACAGAGGTATATGTACAATATATGTATGTATATATGTATATACATACATGCACAAAATACATATACATATATATATACATATATACATACATACATACA
>NC_068982.1:126510056-126511036 GCF_001194135.2 Octopus bimaculoides
TATACATTTATTACATATGTATGTCTATGTATGTATGTGATATATATACACACACACACACACACACACACGCGCACATGCATGTGTGTGCACATACATGCATTTATGTCTCCTTGTCTTGACATCATGCCATGGTTGTAAGCGAGTGTTGCCACGATACAAATGATGTAATTCATTTCCAGTTTTCCACGAAAACATCTGGTCAAGAAAAAAAATAATACCTTACTTCGAACACAGGTAAAAGTTGGCAACAGGATGAGTATCCAGTCACAAAAACCCGTGCCAAACGAAAACAGAATAGAAAGGGGTGATTGCTTGGCAAAGCCGAGGAGAGCAGCAAACCAAACAAGAACTGATTTTGGACCGTGAGGATGTGTATCGAAACCAGATCTAAAATGATGATGATGATGATGATGGTGATGATAATGATGATGGTGATAATGATGATGAAGGTGATGATGATGATGGTGATGATAATGATGATGATGATAATGATGGTGATGATAATGATGGTGATGATGGTGATGATGATGATGATGGTGATGGTGATAGTGATGCTGCTGCTGCTGCTGCTGATGATGATGATGAGGAAGACGACAATGACAATGAGGAAGACAATGATGATGACGATGATGAAGATGATAGTGATAGCATTCATGAACATCAACTGATAACTGATCTCTGATACCAGGAGGGGTGTGTCGAGGGTGGATGCAACAGGAGACAATGGTCAAAAGTCCACGTCCTACCTTAATGTTACCATTAAAAGCAGCACCAATCCTTTTGCTCCCTGTCTACTATAAAATAACAGTAACACATACCACTGAAAAGTAATTCATTCAGAAGATAAAACCACGAAGGTCTGACAGCTTAGAAGCATTGAAGGACCAAACAATTTTATTGTTTCAAATACATACATATATATACCTGTCTGTGTGCATATGCGTGCATCTATATATATTATATATATATATATATAT
>NC_068982.1:126511940-126516130 GCF_001194135.2 Octopus bimaculoides
TATATATATATATATATATATATATATATATATATATATATATATTTACCTACTGTATACACCCACACATATATGTATATAAGTATATATTCATATATACTTATATATATTTATATATATATGTATAAAATATGTATATATGTGTGTGTCTATGTGCTTGTGTGTATGTGTGTGCATGTGTACATCATCATCATCATCATCATCGTTTAACGTCTGCTTTCCCTGCTAGCGTGGGTTGGACGATTTGACTGAGGACTGGATAGCCACATGGCTGCACCAGGCTTCAATCTGATCTGGCAGAGTTTCTACAGCTGGATGCCTTTCCTAATGCCAACCACTCCGAGAGTGTAGTTCATATATATATATATATATATATATATGTATATATGTGCCAGTGCCCCTGGACTGGCTTGTGCGGGTGGCACATAAAAGACACCATTTCGAGCGTGGCCGTTTTCGTGCGGGTGACACGTAAAAGCACCCACTACACTCTCTGAGTGGTTGGCGTTAGGAAGGGCATCCAGCTGTAGAAACTCTGCCAAATTAAATTGGAGCCTGGTGTTGCCATCCGGTTTCACCAGTCCTCAGTCAAATCGTCCAACCCATGCTAGCATGGAAAGCGGACGTTAAACGGTGATGATGATGTATGTATGTATATGTTTATGAACATCTTAATCATCATCTTTTTTATGCCTGCTCTTTCCATACTGTTAAGATTAGCACTAGTCTTAATAAACCAGTATTCTATAGCTGAGTGCCGTTCCTATCACTAACTCACATCTGATTTTTTTCCTGTAACATGTTTTTCTTGAACTTGTCTCACACAGTGCCAGTTGATTTAAACACAGCCCTGTCACTGTCCAAACAATGTCAAGTCTGAAGACATGGAAATCGGTGCTCACACACATGGCTTCATAATAGATGAAATGTATAACTTTCTGGAGAAGAAAAATAAGTTGCCAGAGAAGGAAAAAGGGTACAGAAAGAAGTCAACAAGCTGTTTATTGACTGCATGATATTAAAAGAGGTACAAATAAGAAAGAATTTAAATGTTGGCTGGATAAAATACGAGAAGGCTTATGGCAATCAGGATCAATGAGAAGATTAACAGTTTTTTTTTTTTGAAAAAGCAATGAGATCATGAGAAGTAGAACTAACATGTGCAAAGAAGTTATTAGGAAATATGGAAATATGCAGGGGAATATTCCAAGGAGACATGCTCTCTTCATTACTTTTTGTCATTGTGTTAATCCTTCTGACAAGTATACAGAAAAAATCCAGGCCTGCCTGTGAGTTTGCTAAAACCAAGGTGAAAATAAATCACCTGCTGTATATAGATGACCTCAAACTATATACCAAAAAAGAAAAAAAATGAAAAAGACCCAGATTCTCTGATCTCAACAGTAAGAGTACTTAGCAAAGATACTGGAATGCAGTTTAAGGTGAATAAGTATGCAGTGTTAATTATGAATCAAGGCCAAAAGACAAAATCTGATGATATAAAATTATCACAAAATGATATCATTAGATCTTCAAGAAATAATGAAGGATACAAGGACCAAGGGGTACTGTAAGAAAATAGGATAATGGAAAGAGAAATGAGAGAGAAAATTTCTGAAGAGGACAAGGAAAGAACTAAGAAGGTGCTCAAAAGAAAATTGAATGGAGAGAATATCATCAAAGCAATGAATAGATGAGCCAGTATTAGGATACATTGCTAGTTTTCTAAAATGGGCAAAGGCAGAGCTACATGACTCAGAAGAACTAGGAAGCTGCTTACAATGCACAATGTGCACCACCCTAAAAGTAATATTGACAGGTTCTACTTACCAAGAAAGGGAAGAGGCTAAATGTAGGCTAAACTGCTAAATGTAGAAGACACTATTAATAGTATGACACTGGGTTTGTAAAACTATGTTTACAAACTTCTCTTCATAATTAACACTGCATACTTATTTACCTTAAACTGCATTCCAGTATCCTTGCTAAGTACTCTTACTGTTGGGATCAAAGAATCCAGGTCTTTATCATAGCGAAGAACAAATATTGTCTGTGGTTAGATATATCCAAAATGTTACTGAAACAGTAGGAAAATTCAAGAACAGAAAGAAGAGCAAAAGAACAAGTAATCAGCAGGAGAAGGAATTGCATAGCCAATTCTTGCAACAAACCAAGGATGTTAAAAGTAAGGAACACTAGTTATGGCTAATCACCAGAAACCTGAGACAAGAAACCAAGGTGCTAATTATAACCACTCAAGAACAAGCCATGATAATGAATTTGATAAAGGTAAAGATCAATAAAACTCAGAGCGGAAATGCAAAATCTGAGGGGAAAGAGATGAAAGTATTAACTATCTTGTAAGTGAATGCAGTAAGCTAGTATAGAAAGAGTATAAGTGCATACATGACTGTATCGGCAAAAGAGTGTATTGGGATGTTATCTGAGGATATGGATTCAAAGTAGCAGAGAATTGATATGGAGACAAGTCAAAAGCTGTGACAGAGAAGAAGAATTATCGGATTTTATGGGATTTCCCCATAAAGACTGACTTTACTACTGAAGCAAGAAGATCAGATATGATTGTAGATGACAAAAATCAAGAAATGGAAGATCATTAATTTTGCAATACCATATGACAATATGGTGGATACCAAATGAGAGAAATTGATAAATATCAGGACCTAGTTACAAAAATAAAGTGATTGTGGAAGACTAAGATGATAATTATTCCTGAAGTGATTGGTGCTCTTGGCACAATACCCAAGCAGCTACCTAAGACATTGACATTGCTGATCTGCAGAAAAATACAATTCTTTATTTTGAAAGAATCTGAAAAAAAATTCTTGAGATTTGAGGTGACTTGTGGTCATCAAACTTCAAGACAATTTTTCTCTTTGTGGTAAAGAATTTTTCTCTCCTGTGGTAAAGAAATTCTGTTTGTCATACAAAATTCTCTCCTGTGGTAAAGACAATTTTTCTCTCCTGTGGTAAAGAAATTCTGTTTGTCATACAAAATTCTCCCATACATAGTTTTTTCCTGGTAAGTGCAACAGATCTAAAAAAATCTGTCTGTTCATTTTGTATTAGTGAGAGGTTTGTCTTCTCATAGCTGTTCTAAGAATGAACCACAGTATCTGGAATCATGTAAGAGTCTCTACTGCCATTATTGTTGTTATTGATGTTGTCACTATCTTCCAAATAACTTATTAGAGTATTTGAGACATTGTCTTCTGTTAATTATGCTGTTCATTTTCTTCTTCCACTTGTACATTTTAGCTGTGTGTTTTGCTTTTGTGTTGTCTTTTTTTCCAGTCATTGTTGTGTTTTGTTGTCTGGCATAATTATATGTGCTAGCCATTTTGAATGTGAGTAAAGTGTTAATAAAATTCTAAAAGTTTGTGAACCAATCCTTTTTTTTCCCCCATCTATTGTCTACCTCGGATATTGAGGGATGTCTTTCCTTAGGCAGTAATTTCATTCACAAACACTCTGAATAAAATTTCTTTTGGTAATGCTTGAATAAAACGTGTTTTGAAAGATGAGTCAAAAAGGCATCTTCACACTACAAGAGTCAAATATAATAATGATGATGATGATGATGATGATGATGATGATGATGATAATGATGATAATAATAATAATAATAATAAGAAGAAGAAGAAGAAGAAGAAGAAAAAGAAGAAGAAAAAGAAGAAGAAGAAGAAGAGGAAGAGGAAGAAGAAGAGGGAGAAGAGGAATAATAACAACAACAACAACAATAACAACAATAATATTAAATACAATCCATTAAAATTTGAAATAAGAAGAATTTGGAGCATGTGAACAGTAAAGGTCGTGCCTGTAATAATTGATGTGTTGGGAACAATGAGCCAAGATATAGACAAATGGCTGAAGGAGATTGGAATAGAATGCCCAGTAGAGCTCCTGCAGAAAGTTTGTCTCTTAGGGACAGCAAGGATTATCAGGAAGGTTCTAAGCACTTGAAAGACTACTGAAAACTTGTGGATACCTAAGGTTACAGGCAGTAACCCGCTACCCACGTAAATCCTACCAGGAATAAGACCAAACCTGAGCCAAACCAAAATAATAATAATAATAATAATAATAATAATAATAATAATAATAATAATAATAATGATAATAACAACAACAATAATAATAATAATAATAATAATAATAATAATAAT
>NC_068982.1:126516926-126518266 GCF_001194135.2 Octopus bimaculoides
TATATATATATATATATACATACGACGGGCTTCTTTCAGTTTCTGTCTACCAAATCCACTCACAAGACTTTGGTCGGCCTGAGGCTATAGTAGAGGACACTTGCCCAAGGTGCCATGCATTGGGACTGAACCCGGAAAAATGTGGCTGGTAAGCAAGCTACTTACCACAAGCCACTCCTGCACTTATAATAGTAATAATAATAATAATAATAATAATAATAATAATAATAATAATATTGATGACAATAAATTCTTTCTACTATAGGTACAGAGCCTGAAATTTGTTGTGGGTGGGGCTAGTTGATTATATTGATCCCAGTGCTCAATTTGCACCTGTTTAATCAACCCCAAAAGGATGAAAGGCAATATTATGATAACAACAATGATAATAATAATAATAATTCCTTTCTACTATAGGCACAAAGCCTGAAATTTTGGGGGAGGGGCTGATCAGTCATATTGACCCTAGTTCTTGACTGGTACCTATTTTGTTGACCCTGAAAGAGTGAAGGGCAAAGTGGGTCTCAGCTGAATTTGAATTTAGAACATAGAGCGAAATACTGCTAAGCATCTTGCTTAGCATTCTAATAATTCTGCTAGGTTGCTCCCTTTATAATAATAGCAAGAAGAAGAATTACAATTGCTACAATAACAATAGTAATAATAATAATTATAGTAATAAATGAAAGCTAATCAACCAGATATTGTTGTCAAGGACAACTTGGCAAAAAAATGCCTTCTAATCAACGTATCAGTCCCAGCAGACAATAATGTATCTAAAAGAAATGAAGAAATAATCCAAATATAAAGATCTGGAGATAGAGATAACTCATATGTAGGCCTTGAAAACCAGAAACAGTCCCTAGAATAATAAGTGTATTTGGAATGATTAAATAGAACATGGATAAGAATACACAATCAAAATCACAGGACTTACAAAATATATATAACGCACAAAAAATAGCACCATTAGGCAGCTTGTACATATTATGAACAGCACTTTCCATCTAGCAAAATTAACAAAACCAAAACAAAACATTGCTCATATCCAATGCATAATATATCTGTGCTCAGTACTGCAATAAAAAGCAAGCACTAATATTATTACTATCTGCTTTCATTATTATTATTATTATTATCACCACCACCATCATCATCATCATCATCATCATCATCATCATCATCATCATCATCATTATTATTATTATTATTATTAAGTCATTCCATTATATGTAAGCCCCCGTAATCTTTGTTCATTTTTTTTTTTTTGTCCCCTCATAATTTGCTCTGGTGGTAAATAAAAGAAATCATCATCATCGTCGTCGTCATCGTCATCATCA
>NC_068982.1:126518570-126519164 GCF_001194135.2 Octopus bimaculoides
ATAATAAGTGTATTTGGAATGATTAAATAGAACATGGATAAGAATACACAATCAAAATCACAGGACTTACAAAATATATATAACGCACAAAAAATAGCACCATTAGGCAGCTTGTACATATTATGAACAGCACTTTCCATCTAGCAAAATTAACAAAACCAAAACAAAACATTGCTCATATCCAATGCATAATATATCTGTGCTCAGTACTGCAATAAAAAGCAAGCACTAATATTATTACTATCTGCTTTCATTATTATTATTATTATTATCACCACCACCATCATCATCATCATCATCATCACCATCATCATCATCATCATTATCATCATCATCATCGTTATTATTGCATCATGTAAGGTTTATTTATTTCAATTTATTTTCCCTTCACTTACAGCACGATTAAAGTTTCTTAAAAAATGATTGAAACCAGTTGCATATTTTGATAAAAAAGGGTAACATTTTCTTTATTTTATTCATCATGGAGTTCTCAAAGTATCTACTCATGTGAAATATCTTGATCTTTTCAAAATTTATAAACACATACATACATACGTATATGTGCATGTGTGTTTGTGTGCATGTGTATGTATG
>NC_068982.1:126520200-126526487 GCF_001194135.2 Octopus bimaculoides
TATATATATATATATATATATATATATATATATATATATTATACAAACAGGGGAAATAGAACTCAATGCATAGAGTGCATTATTTATTTCATCTTGTTTATAGCCAAGAGAAATTCAGAAGTATGTCATCATATACAATCTAAAGTTTTAATGATCAGAGACTTCTTACATGAAATATAATATCATATCTTTTATAAAATACAAAAAGCTGTTAGGGACACTCCAAACCTAAAAGTATCCACATCACATTTTTGAAGTAAGACACTTGAGTGATTATCTCTCTCTGATTTAGTAACCAACATAGCTATCGGTCTTACTTACACTCCTAGTTTCAGCCACAGTGAATATACCTTATAAAGAAAATTGATGATGAAAAATACAATGCTGTTTGGACAAAGTGCTAAATATGTCACACATCATCATCATCATCATCATCATCATCGTTTAACGTCCGCTTTCCATGCTAGCATGGGTTGGACGATTTGCTCTTCCTAACACCAACCACTTAAAGAGTGTAATGGGTGCTTTTTACATGCCACCAGTACAGGTGCCATTTACATGACACTGGCAAAGGCCACAGCTATGATTTCACTTGACTTGATGAGTCTTCTCAAACACTACATATCCTTTCTACTATAGGCACAAGGCCTGAAATTTTTGGGAGGGGGATAGTTGATTACATCGACCCAGTACTCAACTGGTACTTGATTTATCAACCCCAAAAGGATGAAAGGCATAGTTAACCTCAGTGGAATTTGAACTCAAAATGTAACAGCAGACAAAATACCGCTAAGCATTTCGCCTGGTATGCTAACATTTCTGCCAGCTCAATATCACCAAAGGTCTTGGTAACTAGTCATTGTCTCCATGAGGCCCAGTTACGTTTTGCTCAGGAGCACCACACTGTTTATAGTAAGGTATAAATCTATGTCTATGTGGTCAGTAGTGCAGCAGCTCCACCTCATGGTCATTTACTTATGTCACATACATTTAAAAAAGAAAAAAAAAAGAAACAAACAAAACAAAGTAATCTTTATCCTTTACTTGTTTCAGTTACTGGACAATGTCCATAATGGGGCACTGCCTTGAAGGGTTTGTCGAACAAACTGACCATGCTACTTAGGTTTTGCTAAACTGCTAAGTTACGGGGATGCAAACAAACCAACACCTGTTGTCAAGTGGTGATGGGCTGACAAATACAGATACTAGAACATACACACACACATTCACACAAATACATGTGTATGATGGGCTTCCATACAGTTTCCGTCTACCACAATCACTCATTCACTTACAAGACATTGGTGAGCCGGAGCTATAGCAGAAGACTCTTGCTTGAGGTTCCACGCAGTAGGACTGAACCTGAAACCACATGGCTCGCAAAGCAAGCTTCCTAATTACATAACCATGCATCTCTCCTAATTTAGTAGAAGAAATATTTAACATAATATCATTGTTGTTGTTGTTGCACTCCGTCGCTTACAACGTCGAGGGTTCCAGTTGATCTGATCAACGGAACAGCCTGCTTGTGAAATTAACGTGCAAGTGGTTGAGCACTCCACAGACACGTGTACCCTTAACGTAGTTCTCGGGGATATTCAGCGTGACACAGTGTGACAAGGCTGACCCTTTGAATTACATGCACAACAGAAACAGGAAGTAAGAGTGAGAGAAAGTTGTGGTGAAAGAGTACAGCAGGGTTCGCCACCATCCCCTGCTGGAACCTCGTGGAACTTAAGGTGTTTTCGCTCAATAAAACTCACAACGCCCGGTCTGGGAATCGAAACCGCGATCCTATGACCGCGAGTCTGCTGCCCAAACCACTGGGCCATTGCACCTCCACAACATAATATCAACATAATATTAACCAACAAATTAAGAAACAGGAAATTTTACTCTAGTTGATTGGTATCTGATTGTGTTTTGCACTACTAACAACTGTAGCCACCAATAATTGAAAAAAAACTGTGTTGCCATATACCTATGTGTGTAAACATATTTCTATCGATTTTGCTTTCGGTATCACTTCCTTTCTCTTTTTTTTTTTTATATTTATCATAGCTCATCCAATATATGACATATAATATACATGGATTGTGTTTTTTGTTTTTGTTACCAAATAACTGGCTAATAAAGGAACATTTCCCTAAGCACTAACCTCTCCCTACACCACAAAGAACCCCAAGGTTTTATTATCATTTAGTAATAATGCATTAACAAATTAAGTTTTTTTAGCTTCAGTAGTTTTTGAGATACCAAAGCCAATGTTTAAGCAATCAATCAAGAAAAAATAATTGGATAAAACTAAGGCACCAAAATTTTTTTTGTTGAATGACAGGACAAAAATAGCAAGGAACACTGTTTGCATGAAAAACATAGTTAAGTGGAGGTTAGCATACTTAATGTAACACCTCAAAAAATATTTAATTAACAAAAAACTTCACTCATATATGAGTAGAAATATATATCATAAGCTTCAAGGATTAATTCCTAACAAGAAAGTCAAGGGAGACAATTCTGAAATATAAATTAATTAAAATCTAATCAGAATGAATAATTGAAGTTAATGATTTTTTTTTATTAATTAAACATGTTCTGGCTAATTACATTTACATTGTTAATCTCCAGTTTACTATATAAGATTTTAGTAATTTTATTTGCTGGATTTTCAGGTCACTCATAAGTGCTACTGATAACATGTAAGTTCAGTAACATGTGTTGCTAGGTTGGGTTTTTGGCAAATAAAACAGTTTTGCCTGGTGAAGAGGGTTACTATAAACCCAGCAGGACTAAAAACAATACTTGTCGAAAGAATGGATGACCCCAATGTAAAGCTAATGACTATGTAACAATATCAGGGAGACTTAGTAATTTGAACCTAGCATGCAGTAATCACAGGAAGTTAGGCACTTATTAGTTTGTCTATAGGAGAAGGAACTACTGTGTCCATGATTATGCCAACAGTATATGTGGGTGTGTGATCTGGCATCGACAGCTTTGGAAGACTGCCAGACTAGAAAGGCAACTCTGAGTATAAAACCTCTCTGTTTGTGAATCCCTGTGAAGAGGTGAAAGTTAAGGGAGATAAACTTGATAGTAAATTAGGTTGGAAGAGAACTCAAGGCCCACACACTCTATTCATCCTGAAGAGAGCATGGAGATGCAATGAAATAGTCACGTCTGAGGTTCATGACATAAGGATAGGAATACTCATTCTCATATGTTGGACAGGATGATAATGGTCATTGACTTTGATGTCATCACCATCAAAGGGTTTTTGACATCTGGCATTTGCAAAATTTGGGCTAATAGTCTGTGAGGCATTCCTCTGAAGCAGGTAGGGTTCCTTTACAACTGAACGGACAGAAACAACATGAAATGAAGTGCATAACCCTTAGACACAATAAGCTATCAAGTCTGGGAATCGAAACTGCAACCTTATAATTATGAATCCAGCAGCCTGACTGCTAAGCCATGCACCTTGACATCATGATGGGAATAGTGCAAAAATCATTCTACTTAAAATTACAACAAAATTTTTTTTCAGATATCAATGAATTTCAAATTTTAACAAATAAAATAAATGATCTACAGTGATGCGGTCACTTGAAAATTTTTACCGATACATCACATGCATTTTGTTTGTATTTTGTGACTGTAATAAAAATAAATGTCATATGAGTTTTGCTATGATAAATTCAAATATGTAAACTACTGAGAAGTGAAATTATGTACATTGTATGTGGGGCACTCAGCCATTTGTAGGTTAATTTCAAGAGCAGGCTATTCTCTTGACCAGATCTACTGGAATCTTTTTCATCATAACTGACAGAGGGCCCAAAAGAATAGCCCTCTGAAGTGCAAGGAGATAACTAGTGTCCTGTACCTGAACTTCACATCCATCACACACATGTATACACACCCACAAAACCCTCTAGGACCCCACATATTTCAAATAAGAAAAGAATGACCGAAAACTATTTAATGGAAATACCTAAAATTTTGGATTATATTTGGAACTGACCTGTCAAGGAATTTCATTCCAATAAGACATTACAGTTACTGTCAGCTGCCTGAGAACCATGCTCCTTTATTTGAGGCACATCACTATCTCTTTTCATTCGACATCTTTTATTTCCAGCTATTTTTTGGGGATATGTTTGATCAAATTCCTGTTGATCTTCATCTGAACCTTCAAAAATTTGCAGTACCTCATCTGTTAAAAATGGTTTATGCCTTTTCTTTTTTTTGTTTTCTCTTTGGAAGTGTTTGGACGTTGGGAACTTTGTTGGTGGGGCTTCATCATCATCATCATCATCATAATCATCATCATTGTTATCATAAACGTTGTCAGTGGTGTCAGTGTTGGTGCTATTGCTGCTGCTGCTTCTACTACTGCTTCTGCCACTGCTTCCACCAATGCCTCCAACGCCTCTGCCACCTCTGTCGCCGCTGCCACCTCCACCACCACCACTGCCACCGCCACCACCGCCACCTTGGCAGAATTTGAACTCAGAACGTAATAACAGACAAAATACCGCTAAGCATTTCGCTGGGTGTACTAACGTTTCTGCCAGCTCACCGCCTTTCATTTTTTTTTTTTTTTGCATCAGGTCTGGATAACTTTAGCAGCAAAGCTTCTTCATTTTCTGTCTATCAAATCCACTCACAATACTTTGGCTGGCTCAGGCTATAGTAGAAGACACTTGTCAAAGGTACCATGCAATAGGACTGAACCAGAACCATGTGGGTGGGAAACAAACTTCTTAACCACAGAGCCATACGTGTGCATGGTCAGAAAATTGGAGTAAAACATAAAAAAAAAACACCTAATATAGCACCATCTGCTATCTGTGAGCAAACATTTGTAAACAAACTTACTCTGTACCAACAACCTAGTTTTTACCTTATTGAATGGTTTATTGTTAATTTAACTGGATTTTAACATGAGTTTAACCAATTCCTACAATAACCAATTTCTGCAATATCAGGAATTTGAATTAGCATCAAGTCTGAAATTCTTTCAAACCCAGAAATACAGCCTGAGGAAGTTAAAATTTTATGTTATATGTATTACAGGGTGATGTTTAATGCAAAAAGGTATTCCTATTAGAGAAGCAAATCTCATTTAACAGCTGTTCACTTCAAAGAGAAGGAGAATTCAGGATTAGCTACCTTCATGTTACAAAATTTATAATTCGTATTTCAAACTGACTTTGAATCCCGAAAAAGATGGAACTAGTTGGCAGTCCCACAACTTCCTTGTTGTTTTATTACATTACTTTTATCTTTCACTTGTTTCAGTTATTAGCAGTGGCCATGCTGGGGCACCACCTCGAAGAATTTTTAGTCAAATTAATTGACTCTGGTACTTAATATTTTTGCTAAGTCTGGTACTTATTCTATTGGTCTCTTTTGCTGAAGTGCTAAGTTACAAGGATATAAACACACCAACACCGGTTGTCAAGTGATGGTGGGGGAAAACTCACACACACACACATATGATGGGCTTCTTCCAGTTTCCATCTACCAGATCCACTCGCAAGGCTTTGGGCAGCCCAAAGTTATAGTAAAAGGCACTTGCTCATGGTGCCATGCAGTGGGACTGAACTCGGAATCACGTGGTTAGGAAGCAAGCTTCTTACCACACAGCCATGCATGAGCCTATTCTACAAAATAATGTTCTAGTAATTACATATGTATGTACTCATGCATGCCCATGACTGGTTGTATCTGCACCCTTTACCCTGCCCCCACATACATGCACTTACCATATATGTTTGCAATATGCTTTACAATATGTCTTTTTCCATATGAACCAACATCAGAACCTCTTCATGGTCACTCAACCTGCTAGAAAGAGCAGTAACGCCACCCTCAAATCCTACCTTATTTAAAAAGAAAGGGAGGGATTTATAATAAATAGAGAATAGTCATGGTTGGAAAGCCTTGAATCATAGGTTTGCTGAATTAGGGTTAAACAATAGAACCATATTTTTGTGTTTATGATGAAAAGGAATCTGTTGAAGGAGTTTTGGCTGCTATTTCTAACAGATTAAGTAGGTACTATTTTATCCTTTTATTTGTTTCAATCATTTGACTACAGCCATGCTGGAGCACTGCCTTGAAGTGTTTTTAATGAATAATTCAACCCCAGGACTTGTTCTATCGGCCTCTATGTTGAACCATTAAGTTACAGGGACATAAATACACCAACAAGCAATGATGGGGAGACAAACACGGACACCAAAACAGGCACACATAGATATATACATGTATATATATAT
>NC_068982.1:126526587-126527573 GCF_001194135.2 Octopus bimaculoides
GGACAAACAAGGACAGACAAAGGGATTAAGTCGATTGCATCGACCCCATTTCTCCCAGATTTCTACCAGGTCACCGCCTTCCTCAAGCATACTATATTGCTAAAGGTCTGGGATGACAAAGGAATAAACAATTATGTTATAAACTTCATTATCTTACAACTGTTTCTGTTAGAAGGTGCATTGCACTTATAGTTGAGTACTTGAAACATGAAGTACAATTTATCTGGGAATGGTTTGTGAGATGAGTTTGTATAGTGATTGTTGATGTAGTTTGTGCCTGGCTTCTTTTTATTCAAATGGTAAGTATGTCATCTCATTCTTCTAATATATCTGCATGTATGTATGTATGTATGTATGCATGTATGTATGTATGTATGTATGTATGTATGTATATATTTATGTATGTATTTATATATGTGAGAATGTATATCTGTGTGTTTGTGTCACCTTGTCTTGACATCACACAATAGTTGTGAGTGTCATTCATCTCCAGTCTTCCAAGAAAACCTCTCCAGCTATGGGAAAAGATTGTTGACAGGAAGGGCTTCCAGGCATAGAAAATCAGTTTTAATAAGCTTTGTCTGACATAGCATGGAAAAGTAGACACTAAACATTGATAATGATGATGATGATAATAGTGATGAGGATGCTTATGATGATAATGATGATGATGATGATGCTTATGATGATGCTTATGGTGAGGATAATTATTATATATGTATATATATATATATATATATATAATATACAGATATAGGGCAGGGAATCGTCAATTAGTAATAAAATTAATAATTAACAATTTTGCCAAGTAGTTCAGTATGAAAAAACCTTTATCGGTAAAACCATTTATAATCATAAATATACAGGGATTAGCTTGAGTTGCTTCTCCAACATACTGAAAATTTAGAAATAGCAGTCAAAGAACTACTGATTCCAAACTACAAATTTTTTCTCTAACGGATGGCGATATTTATGGCACACACAGA
>NC_068982.1:126528229-126533229 GCF_001194135.2 Octopus bimaculoides
ACTCTTAACCATGAAACGTCGTATCCAATTAACTAAAGGCAGGTTTGTTTTTGCTTTTCTCTTCTGTTTTTTGTTCTGTGTGTGCCATAAATATCGCCATCCGTTAGAGAAAAAATTTGTAGTTTGGAATCAGTAGTTCTTTGACTGCTATTTCTAAATTTTCAGTATGTTGGAGAAGCAACTCAAGCTAATCCCTGTATATTTATGATATATATATATATATATATATATATATATATATAGCTTACTGTTTAGTTAAGGTAAGATCAATAAAAAATGTACTCTGTCCAGTGAGAAATAAGTATCATTTAATGTAAACAGTATAGAGATACGAGATATGAGCTGTGAAAGTGCTAAGAGCTAGAAGATTGCTTGGAGATACAAGGGATATTGTAAAAATCTGCCAAGACATGTGTCTCTAAAGCAAGAAACTATTAGTAACTCATATCTTTATACTGTCTACATTAAATGATATATATATATAGATAGATAGATAGATATAGATATTCAAAGTGTATTCCATTAGGAATGTATTAGAGTACAAGATAGAGCTTGTTCACCCTTAGAATTACCAAATAGCCAGTAGTATTCGAAGTCTAGACTTAGGCATTCATCGTGTGTGAAAAATAAAAATGAATAAATAGAGTAAAAAAGAAGGAGTACATTTAGACAGTTATTTGATAAATAGTACACATGTTTCGATACAACATAGACACACATATACACACATATACACAAGATTTAAATTAATCAAAGGTTTACTTGTATGATTTATATCCTGTGTGTATGTGGATCTATGTTGTATTGAAACATGTGTAGTGCTTATTAAATAGCTGTCTAAATGTACTCCTTCTTCTTGATTCTATTTATTCATTTTTATATATAAATAGATAGATACATACATACATATATAGATAAATAGATAGAATGATAGATAGATAGATAGATAGATAAAACAACATTCGAGTGAGGTCGTTGCCAGTGCCACTGGACTGGCTCCTGTGCAGGTAGCACATAAAAAATACCATTTGAGCGTGGCCGTCGCCAGTACCACCTGACTGGCCCTTGTGCCGGTGGCACATAAAAGCACCCAATACACTCTCGATGTGGTTGGTGTTAGAAAGGGCATCCAGCTGTAGTAACTCTGCCAGATCAGATTGGAGCCTGGTGCAGTCATCTGGCACGCCAGTCTTCAGTCAAACCGTCCAACCCATGCCAGCATGGAAAGTGGACGTTAAACGATGATGATGATGATGATATAAATAGATAAATAGCTAGACAGATAGATAAATAGATAGGGAAGGAGGAAAGGAGAGAGAGAGGGAGGGAAAGAGGGAGAAAAAGATTTCAGTCGTAAAACGTGTAATATTTTTATTATTTTTCATGAGATACCTTGCTAATGGTAGTTGATGTAGTTATTTTCAAAACAGCAAAAAAAAAAAAAAAAAAAAAAAAAAAAAAAAAAGAATTTCTCTGATATTTAGCTATTTGGAAGCTATATTATATTTTAATCTAACTGGGACAGAAACATTGAATGTAACAATTATTTTAGTTGCTCTGCATACATAATTTCAGTCTCCAAACTTTACATTGTGCTTGTATACAAACATTTAGTAAGAATTTCAATATCAAGTTTAATATATTAACTCTATAATAAAAAAATAATTAAAGGAAAAAGAAAGAATGGTTTATGATTTTCATTAATAGTAATAAAAGTTAATCATTTATATGTTTTTTAGACCGTGTTTTGAAACACTGAAAAATTTGAAAGTAAGTCTTTTTTACAAAATTGCTCGAATACAAGTTGTTATTCATAGTAGCTCATAATATAAGAGATAAAAACCCCTTTAGCATTATACACATATGTCTGGTGTACATGAATTGTGAATCTGCAGTGTACAGTAGATACTTCGTTTGATTTCCATGAATGTTTTTGTTCACTTATATTTTTTTGTAAGAGGTTTGTACCCCATACTCCATATTAGGAAATATTGTTTAAAGCTACATTTATATTCGAGCAACTACTTGAAAAAACTTACTTTTATATCGAAATCGAACCAAATTCGATGACTGGCACCCATGCCAACCTTCCTTTATTGGACATTAAACTCTGCTTGTGAAAACCTGTTGGGGCAAGTGTAATTGAAATTGAACCAAATTCGATGACTGGCACCTGTGCCAGTGGAGCGCTAAGAGCACCATCCGAGCGTGATCATTGCCAGAGCAACTGTCTGGCTTCTGTGCCGGTAGCATGTAAAAAGCACCATTTGAGAGTGATCATTACCAGCGTCGCCTTACTGGCACTTGTGGATTGCTGTAATGCTCTTATTTTTATTGTATTGAAAGTGTTTTACATAGAATGTGTGCAGTGCCTAGTAGTGCTATTTTCTATATGTTATATATACTTGTTAGTCCTGGTGTTTTGTAATGTATTTGACTGAATATTTTTTTTATCATACCTAATGTGCCTTCTATGATAGGAATTGTTTCTGTTTTTAGGCTCCATATTCGAGTTACCTCTATTTCCAGATCTTTGTATTTAAAAAAATTTGTTCTGTTTCTTTTCGATAAACATTGCCATCTGTTGATATTGATACATCAATTAGAAAGCATTTTTTTCATGGTGATCTCTGACAACTATAATGCAGCCAATTGACCTTAATTTCTCTATCTGTGTGTATTGGCATATCCCATAGTATGGTTGCTTTCTCATTTTCTGTGACCTATTCTGGCATGTGCCTATATTATTATTATAATCAACCACATGTGTTATCTCAGAAACAGCTGTAAGACTTCAAATTCACCTTACCCTAATTAAATTATTCTAAATGACTTAAAATACTCGTTCTGCCTTGGTTTTGATTTTTCCTCTAATATAATATATGTATATGCTTTATTAATAAAGCTGCAAAGACATCACAAAATTGTTACTCAGAGTTTCATATTCCTGTGAGAATTTACAAAAGAACAAAAGACGAAGATGGGTGTGTAATCAACAAACAGCTATATTAGTTTAACGTTCGTGAAGTGAGAAAGTCTTTTACGTTTCAAGCCTACACTCTTCGCCAGAAATAAATAGGGAGAAAAAATAAAATAAAAAAAGGTTTAGTGGCTAGCGATCTATCATGGCGATATATATATATATATATATATATATATATATATATATATAATTATTACAAATTAAAAGGGTAAAGGATTATCAATTTATTAATTAATAAATCAATTAATAATTAATACTTTTTACCAAGCCCATCGGTATGAAAGCACCATATATATATGTAAATGTCAAATAATGAGGAAGAGTGCTCAAACCCACATTGGTGGATAAAATTTCTTTATTTGTGTATTAAGGTTACCATTGATTTCATGTTAAGAAAATATTTTAATATCTTAACAATTTTTCATGTTGATCACATGGAGGAATGGTGATTGTCTCTGGAGATGAACACCATTCCTCCATGTGATCAGCTTGAATAATTATTAAGATAATGAAATATTTTCTTAACATGAAACCAGTAGTAGCCTTAACACACAAATATATATATCTGTTGATCTATATATATATGCATATATCATCATCTTCATCATTTGTTAGCATACTCTTGAGCTTTTACACAATTCCTAGTCATTCCATTTTCACTCACAAAAGATTGCTGAACCATATATTATCGCTGAAGACACTAAATGAAATTTCAGTAAATTGGAATCGAACTCAGAACCATGTGGCTTCAGAGTGAACTTCTTAACCACTTAGCTATCATTTATTTTACTTATTTGTTTTATGAATTTTATTTACCTACACTATTGGGTTTCCCTGGACTGTCTACATTTGCTAATATTTTCTTTTTATCCATGTTGCCAGAGAGAAAACCTAAAAAACATGGATATCTTGTTTCTGTTTATGCCAGGTTATTATTTTTTTTATATACATATTACTTTATTATATTTTATTTCATCTTTTTTTGTCATTTTATTTATTATTCAGACTGCAAAAAATTTATATTTATCAATTTATTATATTTTGTTTATATTTATTTGTTTACTTCATTGTATTTATCATTCAACGTATTTGCAGATGTATTTATATGCTCGTATATTTTGTTATTTCTCTACATACTTTAAATATATAAATATGATATATATATATATATATATATATATAAGTATGTATATACTATACTATACATTCCAGAATTATATACATATGATATAAACCAGCTGCTAAACACTAAAAATGAAGGTAATGCACATAAACTTTAAATCACATGGATAAGTATAATATACATGATATTTTTTTCTCAGAGGTAAAAATTTTTTAAATATTGTGCAATGCACAACATATATAAGAGATATAGCACCTTTAAAAAAATTATTTATAGGAATAAAAAATATAATACAATATAATATGTTTTTATTTATTTATGTAAGTGTGTGTGTGTGTACATGAAAATAGACCAAGATATTGCTCTGGGTTATATTGATAAAGCATAACCTAGTAACATCTTGATTGATTGTCCAGTATCCTACTGACAATTTGTGGGGTTCATGCTGGTAGAAGGCCTATAAAATGAAAGGAAAATATAAACATATAAATTGAACATTTTAAAGTTATCTGGTGGAGACATAGATTCTGAAAGCTGCAGCAAAGGTAAACTATTTAGGTGAACAGTAATTCTAAATAAATACTTATTCTAAAAAAATATTAATGCAGAGAAGAGGAAATTTTAAACTTTAGCAAGCAACCTCTTTAGTGCTGGTGCCACGTTGAAATATGTTCAGTTAATAATGTGCTGCAATTGGCAACAGAAAGGTAACTAGTCATAAAAATCATATAAAAAAAGAAATAAAACACACACACAAAAAAAAGACTGGTGGTTTTCTCTATTGTTTTGTGTATCAGATGCAACAAATATGGTGAGATACTGTGCTGCTATAGTCCAGTCCAGTCCATGCCAATGCTGAAGGGTCTGTTGAAAGGCAGCAAGCTGGCAGAAACG
>NC_068982.1:126536631-126537837 GCF_001194135.2 Octopus bimaculoides
CCATGGGAAGAGCTGTTTTAACGATGCGTCCTACCCAGCTCTTCGAAACGCCGGTGTTAAAAAGGGGGTAGCTGATGAAGTAGAATGTTCTCTATGTGGCTTGTGTGTTTTCTCGTCTCTGTTTTGTTTGCAATGTCCTGTACCCAGATATGCACCTATACATACAGGTGGATGTCGGTATGCACATACCTGTACGTATATATGCATATACTCATTTACTATTTGTTTTTATATATATATATATATATATATATATATATACATCTCATTATCATCTTCATCATCATCATTTAACATATATTTCCCATGCTGGCATGAGTTGGACTGGCATGGTTGCACCAGTGATTTCACTGTACATCTATGGCAAGCCCAACACAAAACAAGAATAGAAACAACGAATATAAAATATGAACAATAATACCGGCAACTTCCTTCATTTCTCTAAAGACAGACATCTCTGGAAAGTAATTATATTTGGAAAATGGACCCTAGTACACTTGTAAATATGCTTTTTGTTTACAACAATATAAATTACATGTGGATATTAAAAATTAAATATAAGGCACAAAAATGAAATATGTGCTTTTGTGTATGTATGAGTGAATATGTTTATGTGCACGCATGACTATTTAAAAAAAATTTATTTAAGTTCCTTTGTAACTGAATAAACTGGTTGTGAACAACAAACAGAACAAATATTTCTTGTTAAAAACTTGACTACATTACGTACACGACTATGTAGGAGTGGAGTGTTTGTGTTGCATTTATGCATAGATGTATTTATATGTATATGTGTTGGTGGGAAGATTATATATATGTGTGTGTGTGTGTGTTTATATCTGTGTGTGTATATGTATGTATATGTGTGTGTGTGTGTGTGCATAAATATATATAATATGTCTGTATGTATGAGTGTATATATATGCGTATATGTCTATCTGTATTGGTATGATGATGATGATGATGATGATATATATATATATATATATATATACATATACATATGGAAATTTGTTATGCACTGATGCATACATCTCTTCATGCTGTGTGTGTATGTATATGTGTGTGTGCGTATATGTATGTGTACACACATACACACACATATATATATACACACATACAGACACAAACACACATATATATATACACATATATATACATTTACATATATATATATATATATATATATATATATATATATATATA
>NC_068982.1:126538085-126539469 GCF_001194135.2 Octopus bimaculoides
ATATATATATATATATATATATATATATATATATATATATACACACACACACACACATGCACACATGAAATGGTATATAAAGGTGTGTGCAAAAGGTGTTTTTATATTCATTCTTTTGACATAATGACTCACAACCAGGTGTTGGTGATCCCTCTCAGTGGGGAGTGAGAGAAGTAGGTATTAAGTTGGGGTCACAAGACCATCCCATGTTTGTATTTCTCTGAAGTCTTATCATAGCTTGTCCTGTCATTATTAGTACGTAGGCATAAGGAGGTGGTGTGATGGCAGAGACATTAGCTCAATGGGCGAAATGCTTTGCAGTATTTCGTCTGGCTTTACGTTCTAAGTTCAAATTCCCCCGAGGTCGACTTTGCCTTCCATCTTTTTCAGGGTCGATAAATTAAGTACCAGTTGTATGCTGGAGTCGATCTAATCGACTGGCCCTCTCCCCTAAAATTTCAGGCCTTGTGCCTAGAGTGAAAAAGAGTATTTAAAAGCAGTGAACTGGCAGAATCGTTAGCATGCCAGGTGAAATGCTTAGCGGTATTTCGTCAGTCTTAATGTTCTGAGTTCAAATTCCACCAAGGTCACCTTTGCCGTTCATCAGGGTTGATAAATTAAGTACCAGTTGCATACTGGGATTGATCTAATTGACTGGCCCCCCCCTCTCCCCCCAAAATTACAGGCCTTGTGTCTGGAGAAGAAAAGATTATGAATTAGTACATAGGTATAAACTCTGCTTGCGAAGACCTGTTGAGGCAAGTGACACGTAAAAGCACCCACTACACTCTCGGAGTGGTTGACGTTAGGAAGGGCATCCAACTGTAGAAATTCTGCCAGATCAGATTGGAGCCTGGTGCAGCCTTCTGGTTCGCCAGTCCCAGTCAAATCGTCCAACCCATGCCAGCATGGAAAGCAGATGTTAAACGAAGATGCTAATGATGATGATGCGTAAGAAGGTGGTGAGAGTGCAGAATCATTAGCACTCTGGGCAAAATGCATAGCAGCATTTCATCTGGCTTTACATTCTGAGTTCAATTTCTGCTAAGTCCAGTTTTGCCTTTCATCCTTTCAGGATCAATAAAATAAGTACTGCTTGAGTACCAGAGTTGATGTAATCCACCGAAATTGCTAGCCTTGCGCAAAAATTTGAAACCTATATATAAACATAGGCATCGACATGGCTGTGTGGCTAGAAGTTTGCTTCTCAACCATATGGTCTTGGATTCAGTTCCACTGCACAGGACAGCACCTTGGTCAAGGGTATTCTACTATAGCCCCAGGCTATCCATGTGAGTGGATTTGTTACAAGAAAACTGAAAGAAGTCCATTGTGTATGTATATATATATATATATATATATATATATATATATATATATATAT
>NC_068982.1:126541711-126549019 GCF_001194135.2 Octopus bimaculoides
TTACATCCCCATAACTTAGCGGTTCAGCAAAAAGAGACCGATAGAATAAGTACTAGACTTACAAAGAATAAGTCCTGGGGTCGATTAGCTCGACTAAAAGGCAGTGCTCCAGTATGGCCACAGTCAAATGACTGAAACAAGTAAAAGAGTAAAAAGAGTATATATATATATATATATGGGAGAATTTATGAAAAAAACAACAACAGACGAGGACAGGTGGTGTAAACAACAAAAGGATGTATTAGTTTAACGCTCAGGAATAGAGAAAGTCTTTAACGTTTCGAGCTACACTCTTCAACAGAAAGAATAAGGAGAAAAACAAGGAGAACTGAGAAAGAAGCACATTCTAAAGCATAGAGCAGTAATGTATTTATAAGTAGTTAAGTGTGTGTCCAGTCATAGAGTGACGAATGGTTTTGCATTCACAAAGGGCTTAGCCCCATGAATGTCTCATCAAACTCTAAAGGCAAAGACATTTAACTCTTCACCTGAGCAGCTGACTGGCTTCTGTGCCGGTGGCACATAAATAGCACCATTCGAGCATGATCGTTACCAGCATTGCCTCAATGGCACTTGTGCCGGTGGTACGTAGAAAACAACATTCAAGCGAGAGCGTTGCCAGTGCCACTAGACTGGCTCCTGTGCAGGTGACATGTAAAAACACCACTTGAGTTGCCAAAATTTGAAACCAACATATGTGTGTGTGTGTGTGTAAAGTGAGCCAATGGGACTAAAGATATTTTGACAAAAGCCCATCACAGTGAAATTAAGGTATGAAACTAATAATGGTGAAATAGAAAGAACTGGCAATCGGCCAGTAGGGCAGAAGGTTTGTGGTTTATTCTGCCAGTTCTCTTTATCCTACCAGTTGAAAGATCAGTGATTTGTCAGCAATATCTTCTTCTGACCTTGCTATTTGTGTCTTTGTGACTTGGAGAATAATCATATTTATTTTAATATAATAATTTTGTTGTATGTATGTCTCCATTTTAGAGAATATAGATCTAATGTGTCAATATCTATATTAAAGTAATAAATAATTACTTTTAATTATTGGATTTAATTATTTCTACACAGTTCAGGAGAGGGTGAAGGTGCATGGTCTAGTGGTTAAAGTGTTACCCTCACAATCACAAGACCATAGTTTCGATTCCTGGTTCAAGCAATGCAGTGTGTTCTTGAGCAAGACACTTCATTTCATGTTGTTTCAGTCCACTCAGCTGTGAGTTACCATCAAGGTGGAATGTTGTGATCTGAATCACTTATTTGCTATGGAAACTGGGTGACCATCCTTAGGAGTCTTAGGACTCGAGACAGTAATGTCCAGTTCAGGTGAGGTGTGTAATTTTGGTGGGAATCTTTCCTAATTAATAATTTCAATCAAAACTGGAATACATTCTGATTATTTATTTATTTATTTATACATTTATGTTTTACTGATTTCTGTCATTGATTCCAGTTGAACTGACATCTGGAAAATAAGGGATCTCTCCAATAATAATGATTATTACACAAGTTGAGGGCCTTCTGCAATTCACTTTTGTTCTCAACAGCAGTGTTAAAACAGTGACCTTTGAGCTGCCTTTTCATCTTGGAGAAGAGACGAAAGTCTGAAGGAGCTAAATCTAGTGAATAGGGTATGTATGGAAGCAGTACCATGTTGTTCTTGGTGAGAAACTCACAAGTGAGATCCGGTTGGTTTCACTGAATATTGTTCCTCAAACACTTCAAAATGTCACAATAGATAAATGACTTCCAGGCCAGATTCCAAAAGTGGCAGGAACTCTGGCACCAGTGTATTGCTGTGCAAGGGGATTATTTCAAAAGAGATGATGTTATAACTTTGGCAAATAAGTTATTTTTTATCAAGCATAACTAGTCCAGGAACTTTTTGATACCACCTCGTACATACTCTCTCTCTCTCCCTTTCTCTATCTCTCTGTATAGCTCCCTATGTGTGTGATTATGTGTTTGTATTTGTATTTGTTCACCTACCATTGCTTGACAACCAGTGTTGGTTTGTTTACATTCCTGTAGCTTGGTGGTTCAGCAAAAGATACCAATTGAATAATTACTACACTTAAAACAAAGTTCTGGGGACAATTTGTTCAATTAAACCCTTCAAGGCAATCTCCCAGCATGGCCACAGTTCAATGACAGAAATCAGTAAAACATAAATGTATGAATAAATAAATAATCAGAATGTATTCCAGTTTTGATTGAAATTATTATTTAGGAAAGATTCCAGTTGAACTGACATCTGGAAAATAAGGGATCTCTCCAATAATAACGATTCTCTTATTGTTTAAGTTGGGTTCATCATAAAGATGTTTTATTAAAATGTTGCTGGTGTAGTAGCACAACTTCTTTTATCAGTAGTGCCATCATAACAATGCTTTTGAATTTGAGTAAACAAACTCCACATCTCTGGCATGGATTTCACCCGATCAGTGATGACCATTCCATTCCATAGTTTGATGTCTCTTTTGTTAGAAAAGATACAGAAACTTCAAACAAAATTGTTGGCATTATGGCTCACTACTGATAACTGAATCTCACTGATCACATGACCTTGTTTACACAAATATAGCAGACAACTTACAGGAAATGTCACATGACTGTGTTTTGTGGCTGTTTTCAGCCAATCAAACTACTTCCTTTTGGCACAAATTGCTTTTACAGACATCCTGCTGAGAGCCTGTAGTCCATTATAAAAAGCTGCTTATTCAAACATTTAAATGGAATTTGCTGTAGTGTTGGCCAGCTTCATGTTGGTTGGCCTGACAGTAAAAGACAGTCTCTAACACATTCTTTCACTCTCTCTGTGTCTCTGTCTGTCTCTCTCTCCCTCTGTCTCTCTCTCAATCTCTATGAGTCTCTGTCACCACACAATATGCAAACCATACTTTCACATAGACACATATATATACTGATACAAACACATACAATACTTGACACAAAAATTTTATGTTCATATCAACTCTTGCTTGGAAAATTGTCTCTTTCATATTAATTTTCTCATGAACATACTTGCAAGTATGAATTCCATCTCATCCAGACATTACCTAATTGGACATTTTAGCTCAGTAACATAGTCATTTTCACACGTGCATTTATTACACTTTACTCATTATGCTCTGAGCTCTTATTTTGTACTGTGATATCTTTTCAAATTTCTTGTATGGTTTAGGTCCACTGAGATCAACATATTCTTTGTAACATTGCTAAAAGACTTTTGATGTATCAGTTATTGTCATTGTTGTCACTCCTTATCTCTGAAATCATCTACATTCATTTCCATTACAATTAGTCATTTATCTGCTTTACACTCTAATAGCATGTTAAACTTTTCTACAATCTGAGGTTAACTAACAACATTAACAGCAACTCCACACTTTTATTTACAGTTAACTATGAGCTATTGTTTAATATTATCTTAGATTAATTAGAATGCAGTCAACTGGCAGAGTTGCGATGCTTGTTCTCATTCTTTGTGTTCTCAATTTCTGAGTATGTAGCCCACTAAAATCAAATTTACCTCTTACCCTTTTGTAGCCATATTTGTACCATATTTTATGTGAGGGAACCATGTAGAAAGCACCCAGTAACCACTGTAAAGAGGTTGGCATTAAGAAGTGTATCCAACCATAGAAACCTTGCAAAGAGAGAGGACTGGAGCCTAGTGCACCTCTCCGGCTTGTCAGCTCCTGTCAAACCATCCAACCCATGCCAGCATAGAAAATGATGATGACCATGACTATGATGACAACAATGACAGCAACGATGATGATGATTTGATGGCATAAAAGATGCGTGGGCATATTAAACACATACCCCAGTCTCAGTAGGGTATATTTAGGTAAAAGAATTTTAGTGCATTAAAACATGTAATATAGGCCCAACTCTGCATAATAGGACCCAGGGCAATTTTTTTGAGACATTTTCTTGGAAAATAAAAGTGTCTTCTTTGTCATAAAATATGATACTAGTCTGGTGATGACATGCTCTCTCTCTCTCTCTCTCTCTCTCTCTCTCTCTCTCTCTCTCTCTCTCTCTCTCTCTCTCTCTCTCTCTCTCTCACTCTCTCTTCAGCTATCACATCATGGATGTTCAGCTGGATCATGGGCAGAAAGGTCAACATGTTTGTATCCATTCAGGGGATCATGGGAACCTAAAACAATTAATGAAAACAAGATGTATGTTACCAAGTTATCATTGACTGTGTGTGATGGCCACAGGTTTTTCATATGTTAATTAGGCTAAGAAAATCGTAAGCTGACAGAATTGTTAGCACACCAGGCAAAATGTTCACTAGCATTTCTTCTGGTTTTACATTCCAAGTTCAAATTCCACTGAGATTAATTTAGCCTTTCGTCCTTTCAGAGTCAATGAAATATGTACCAGTTGAGCACTGAGGTTGATGTAATTGATGAGTTCCATCAGCATTTCAGGCCTTGTGCCTATAGCAGAAAAGCTATCAACTAGGTTAAGCTGAAGATTTAAGATTTAGAAAGATTAGAGTAGTTTGTGTTTGATTTGAGATGGTCAGTTGAAATCGGACAAGTGAGAAATGATTTTATTGTTTTTAAAATAAGTACAGGTGGTCTGAGCGTGATCATTGCCAGGACTGCTGACTGGCTCCTGTGCCGGTGGCATGTAAAAAGCATCATTCGAGCGTGATCGTTACCAGTGTTGCCTTACTGGCATTTGTGCCAGTGGTACGTAAAAACACCATTTGAGCGTGGCCGTTGCCAGTACTGCCTGACTGCCCCTCGTGCCGGTGGCACGTAAAAGCACCCACTACACTCTCAGAGTGGTTGGCGTTAGGAAGGGCATCCAGCTGTAGAAACTCTGGCAAATCAGATTGGAGCCTGGAATAGCCATCTGGTTCACTAGTCCTCAGTCAAACCGTCCAACCCATGCCAGCATGGAAAGCGGACGTTAAACGATGATGATGATGACGATATGGCTATTAGGTTAAGAAGCTTGTGATCTTGGGTTCAGTCCTACAACATGGCTGCTTGGGCAAATGTCTTCTATTATAGTCCAAGGTTGACAAAATCCTTGTGAGTGGATTGGATGAATAAAAGCCTAAAGAAGCCTATCATATGTGTGTGTGTGTGTGTGCCCTTGTTTTGACATTGTGTAATGGTTGCAGATGTTCATTAAATGAAATTGTTCGTTTCCAGTTTTCTGTGGAAAAAAACATGTCTGGCCTGGGAAATTACTTTGCTTGGAAATATGTGAAGGTTGGCAACAGGAAAGGCATCTGGCTATAAAGAAATCTGCCTCAACAAATTCTGTCCGATCCATGCAAGCATTTGGAAAGTAGGCATTAAGTTATAATGATATTGATGATGAGGGTACAATATGTATTTTTGATATTCAGTTTTGATAAAACAAAGGTACCCTATCTTATTTTAAAATATATTATATTATTTCAAGGAACGTATTTTCATATTTTTTCGTTTTTAAAAGCATAGAGGGACTTGAAGTTTAGCTGCTATTTCTAACAGGTTAGTCAACTGTGTAGTCACTCACATAAGCTTGACTACAATTACTATTGATGACAATTTTTTTATGTAGGTAGAGAGAGACTATTAGAGTAGCATTTCTTGCCTAAGAGTACAATGTGAAATCATCTCTAAAAGGGCTTTACATTCAATGAGTAATATATACCACATCGAAAGCTGTCAGTTATTACAGCAAAAAAAAAAAAAGAGAAAAGAATAAAAAGATATAAAGATTTAAATTTTTTTTTATGTCAGCATTAATTCTGTGTAAAATGGGAAACTGTGATGTGCCTTTACTATGGCAATTTGAAACTGAAATATTTTTCAACCATAACTGAAAACTCAAATGGTAGGCTTGCCTGGCAGAGACATTACTACATGCTCTGTATATGTCTTCTATTTTTAGTAGTAGCTTGCCAAAAATCGTTCAGTCTGGTGTATGCCTAAATTAGTTATTTCCCTTAGATGATAGTGACAGTTTGTGTGTGTTGGTATCATGTTTTGAGTGTGTGCTTGGATTGTTGGAATAAAAGTCGTACTGGTGTGCCCGTGCGCGTGTGCATGTGCGTTGGTACGTATGTTGGGTGTGGGTATGTGTGTATACATACATACATACATACATACATATATCAAGTAGATCAAAGGTTGTGAGTGGATTTGGTAGATAGAAACTCAAAGAAGCCCATTGTATGTATGCATATACATGTGTATATATATATATATATATATATATATATATATATATATATGTATGTGTGTGTGTATATACATACATACATACATACATATACACATGTTTGTTATTTCTTTATTGCTCACAAGGGGCTAAACATAGAGAGGACAAACAAGGACAGACAAAAAGGATTAAGTTGATTACATCAACCCCAGTGCGTAACTGGTACTTGTTTATCGACCCTGAAAGGATGAAAGGCAAAGTCAACCTCGGCAGAATTTGAACTCAGAACGTAGCGGCAGGCGAAATACCGCTAAGCATTTCGCCCGGCATGCTAACGTTTCTGCCAGCTTGCCGACTTATACACATATGTTTGTGTGTGCGTGTATGTATGTGTCTTTGTGTCTGTGTTTGTCCCCCGTGACAGCTAGACAACCGGTGAGACACAGCAGTTTGGCAAAAGAGACTGATAGATTAAGTACCAGACTGAAAAAAAAAACAAAAAAAAAAGGTTCATTCGACTAACGATTCTTTAAGGTGCTGCCCCAATATGGCTGCAGTCTAATAACTGAAACAAGTAAAAGATATAAGATATTGGAATTTGAAAGGTACAGGGTTTGATTCTCTGCAGGGGTTTGCTGGCCACTTTCCCCATTTTCTAACGGTATTTACCTGCTTTTCTAATCTGTCTTCACCGTCATCCTGTCTGAGAATTACTTTATTTGCAGCAGAATACTGACTCACTTGGTGCTTATAAGTTTGTTTAGAATGTATATATGTGTGTGTGTGAAGGCATGTGGCTTAGTGGTTAGGGTGTTCGGCTTATGATTGTAAGGTTGTGAGTTCTATTCCCGGCGAAGCGTTGTGTCCTTGAGCAAGACACTTTATTTCATGTTGCTCCAGTCCACTCAGTTGGCAAAAATGAGTAGTAACCTGTATTACAAAGGGCCAGCTTTGTCACAACCTGCATCATGGTGAATCCGTATGAGAACTACGTTAAGGGTACACGTGTCTGTGGAGTGCTCAGCCACTTGCACATTAATTTCACAAGCAGGCTGTTCCATTGATCGTATCAGCTGGGACCCTTGTCATTTTAACCAATGGAGTGCTAGGGCCATATAT
>NC_068982.1:126550608-126552181 GCF_001194135.2 Octopus bimaculoides
TATATATATATATATATATATATATATATATATGAAAGAAAGAAGAAATGTTTCCTTCTTGAGCCATGCCAGGTTCATAAGGGCTGGTTTCCCAGTTTCAATGGCGTATAAATTTCCCACCTGGATGGGACGCCAGTCCATTGCAGGATTACTCATTTTTGCCAGCTGAGTGGACTGAAGGAACATGAAATGAAGTGTTTTGCTCAAGAACACGATGTATCACCCCGTCCAGGAAATGAAATCACAATCTTACAATCATGTGTCCCAACGCTCTAACCACTAAACCATAAGGTAGTGAATTCGATTCCTGAACCAGGCTGCGTGTTGTGTTCTTGAGCAAGACTCTTTACTTCACATTGCTCCAGTTCACTGAGCTGTAGAAATGAGTTGTGATGTCACTAGTGCTGAGCTATATCAACCTTTGCTTTTCACTTGGATAACATCAGTGGCATGGGGAGGGGTGGCTGGTATGCACTGGTGACTGCTGGTCTCCCATAAACAACCTTGCCTGGTTTTGTGCTTTGGAAGGGTAACTTTCTAGATGCATCCCAGCATCATTCATGATCAAAGGGAGTCATTACCCTTTGTTATGTATGTGTGTATGTACAGGTGTCTCATCCAATTACTTGATCGCCAGATGCCTGAAGGCCTAATGAGCTAGGTTCATTCTATAAGCTGACAAAACCTGAAGTGGCATTGAGTTGAGTAAAACTGTTGTACCATTTCCAGTTTTAGTCCTTGTTTCACTTTAAGACTGGTGTAAAATCACTTTGTTCTAATTATTAACACACTATTTTCCATATTCATACACACACACACATGCACATGTGCATACACACGAACATGAAAACTCCCTAGTGTTTGTTTAGATATCTTTCTAGAAGGAAAGCTGCTGTAACATGCAAACACACACACACACACACACATTCCAGCCATAACAATTAACTTCCTAAATATATATATGTGTGTGTGTGGTTCAATGCTCGAAATGTGGAGTAGATGGACAGCCGACAACTGAGGAAGGGTCATTTTTATGTTACTTGTCCTGTTTTCTATTTGTTTTTCTCGTTGTTTATGTATTCAACTCTTTTGTTTTCGTATTTCATGTTGTGTATGGTTTGTGACGTCCTGTACTCATATATGCATATATATATGTGTACGTGTATACATATACATATATGTATGCATGAGATCCCCTTTGGTCATGACTGACCATGGGATTGCACCTAGAGAGTTACCCTCCAAGGCACAAGTCTGGGAAAGGTTGTTTATGGAAGACCAGCAGTTGCCCATGCATACCAGACTCCCCTCCTCACGCCACCAGTGTTATCTAAGGGAAAGGCAAAGGGCCGATACAGCTTCGCACCTGGGACATCACAGCTCATTTCTACAGCTGAGTGAACTGGAGCAACATGAAATAAAGTGTCTTGCTCAAGAACACAATATGCAGCCCGGTCCGGGATTCAAACTCACAACCTCGCGATTGTAAGCTCGACGCTCTAACCACACTCTAACCTCGATGCATATGAAGGCCATGCGCCTTGATATATATATATATATATATATATATATA
>NC_068982.1:126557415-126560646 GCF_001194135.2 Octopus bimaculoides
ATATGTATATATATATTTATATATGTATATACACACACACACATATATGTGTATATATATATATATATATATATATATATATATACACATACGTATACATATATATTTGTACATATATACATATGTGTGCGTGTGTGTGTTTGTGTATGTGTGTGTGCATGTGTGTGTGTACATATGTATGTGTATGCATATAAATTAGTGGGTATGTATTTGTAAACACACATATGTTCAATCATATTTATTGCTATAATGCGCATACATAGTACATACATATATATGAATGTTTGTATGTATGTATGTATGTATGTATGTATGTATGTATGTATGTATGTATGTATAAGATGTGAAATTTGCACAGGAAGATGACAAAGGAAGACACACAAGATATGAACCTGTTCTTTTCTCATCAGTTTCCATCCAAAAATCATAACAATTTCATGCCTTTAAAGATAAGATTATTCATTTCAGTGGCCTAAACAGCAAAAAAGCTGCTGGAAATAAATGAGCAAACGTAAAGGACTATGACAAAAACAAACAAACAACAGAGGTAGTTGATACAAATATAAATATATACACACAAAATAAAGGCCTTACGGCTATGGGACACCATTAAGCAATACATGAGCAGAAGTAATGTTAATGGAAAATGATGTCCTAAAAGGCTTGAAAAGGAAAGTAGAACGATGGAAAGATAGCGGGGAAAAATAGAATGAATGATGGTAAAAAAGATGAACCCATGCCTGAAAGTAAATGCAAAGATGAGAGCCCAGGAAGAAGCATGACTGAACAGGTCAGTGGTCAAGTACAAAAAATGAAAGGCTGAAAGGAGAAATAGTATGATCACATGGTATTGAAAATGAGGGATGAGAGAGAAAACAGGTAATGAAGGGGAGAGAAAACAGCCAAGGTAGAGATGGAAGCAAAGTAAAGGGGAGAAAGGGGTTCACAGAATGAAAGAAATGCAAAAGGAGATAGAAGAGATAGTAGAGAGAAAGGATGGGGAATAATGGAGGGGGTGCACAGAACAAGAGAGAAGGAGGGAGAAGAATAAAATGAAAGGGATAGACAGAAAAAACTACAGAGAGCTATATATCATCATCATCATCACCACCACCACCACCACCACCACCACCATCATCATCATCATCATCACCATCATCATCATCATCATCATCATAATCATCATCATTTAACATCCATTGTCCATGCTGGTATGTGTTGGATCATTTGACCGAGCTGGCACACTGGAAGGCTGCACCAGAATTCAGTCTGATTTGGTATGGTCTTCTATGGCTTGATGCCCTTCCTAACACCAACCACTTGACCAAGTGGACTTAGTGCTTTTTACATGGCACAAGCACAGGTGAGGTCAGTTTTGGCAAGATTTTTACAGCTTGATGCCCTTCCAAACGCCAACCACTTTACAGTGTGTGCTTTTAAGTGGCACCTGCAATGACAGGGTTACCAAGTACTTGCAAGACGTATATATATATATATATAGATAGATACATAATTAAGATTTAGAAAACAAAAGATGAAGATAGGTGAGGGAACAACAAGCAGGTGTATTAGTTTGACGCTCTGGATAAATGGAAAAGTCTTTGACATTTCGAGCCTGTACTTTTTGACAGAAAGGGTTGAGAGGAGAGAAAAATGGAGAGAGAATGAAAAAACAGAGATAGAAATAAATATATATATATATATATATATCTTTTATCTTTTACTTGTTTCAGTCATTAGACTGTGGCCATGCTGGGGCACTGCTTTGAAGAGATTTTATTTGAATGAATCAACTCTAGTACCTTGTTTTAAAGCCTGGTACTTATCCTATCAGTCTCTTTTGCTGAACTGCTTAGTTACAGAAACATAAATGCACCAACACTGGTTGTTAAGCAGCGGTGCTGGACAAATGCAGACACAAAGACACACACACATGATGGGCTTCTTTCAGTTTCTGTCTATCAAATTCACTCACAATGTTTTGATCAGCCCAAGACTGTTGTAGAAGACACCTGCCCAAGGTGTCAGGCTGTGGGACTGAAACTTGAACCATCTGGTTGGGAAACACATTTCTCACAACACAGCCATGTCTAGCATAATATGATAATATAACACATATAATATAAAACATAATATATTATAATATACATAATCACCATTTAACATTTGTATTCCATGTTATCTTCCATAAATGAGTTGGATGTTTTGACTGGATATGATGAACCAGATGTGTTTACCACACTCCAGTGTCTGCTCTGGTATGGTTTCTATGGCTGGATGACCTTTCTAATGCCAGCAGACATTGCAGAGCAGGTGAGGTCATCATATATAACACAGAAGACTACAAGGTTTCCTAGACTGAGTGGAAGTGTAGTGAAGTGGGAGGTGGCTGTATGCAAGATGTTGAGAGGTTGAAGTTTGATAGAAAAGACAGGAACTGGTTTGTTACTGTAGAGGAGATACAAAACTATTCTGCATTTCATTAGTGTGGATGGGAGTAATTGTGATGGATATAAAAGACATGTATGTATGTACACACACACACACACACACACACACACACACACGCACATACACACAGATATATATTTATGCATGTATATATTTATATTTATATTTATGCATGTATGTATGTATATATTTATATTTATGCATGTATGTATGTATGTATGTATATATATATATATTTCTGCATCTATATATGTATATCATCATCATCATCATCATCATCATCATCATCATCATCATCATCATATACGTCTATATATGTATATATTTAGACTTATTTAGATATAATCATTTATATAAAAATATACATATATATGTTCATATATATATTCATGCATCTTCATGTGTTTGAAATCAGGGCAGCCTTTCTGCTGCACCCTGCATATATCTGAATACCTGTGTGTGACTTTGTGTCAATGTTTGTCCTCCACCACCACAACCACCACTTGATAAACTGGTGTTTGTGTGTTTACGTCCCTGTGACTTGGTGGTTCAGCAAGAAGAGACAGATAGAACAAGTATTAGGTTTCAAAAAAAAAAGCAAAAAAAAATGTAAGCACTGGTGTTGCTTTGTTTGACTAAAATCCTTTCAGGTGGTGCTCCTGTATGGCTATGTATACCTACTTTATTTGTGGGTTAACAAGCCTACCAATGGTTTCATGGGAACATTGGAACTCATCTCCATTTTGGACGAGAATATTAATGTGTGTGTGTCTATATATA
>NC_068982.1:126560972-126563559 GCF_001194135.2 Octopus bimaculoides
TGTGTGTGTGTGTGTGTGTGTGTGTGTGTGTGTGTGTGTGTGTGTGTATGTATGTATGTATGTATGTATGTATGTATGTATGTGCGTGTACATGTGTGTGCGTATGCATCTGTGTACATGCGTATGCATGTGTGCATGCCTATACACATGTATGTATATATGTATATATGTATGTATACATACATATACATACATACATATATACATATATACATACATGTGTATAGGCATGAACACATGCATACGCATGTACACATGCATACGTGCACACATGTACATGCACATACATAACCTAACCCTAACCCTAACCCTAACCCTACTACTACTACTACTACTACCACTACTATCACACACACGTACATATGAATTAAACCATAATTACATAAAGAAGACAACACGGGAAGGATAAGGTTTTAACAAATGTATTTAAACGCTTATATACATTTACAGGCACATACAGTACCAGTGTGTGTATTTGTATATATTTATATGTGTGTGTGTGTGTGCACATGTGTGCGTGCATGCACATGTGTGTGTGTGTGTCTGTGTGTGTGAGTAATTTACCTGGAGTTACAGTACAGTGTAGCTTACCATCAAAAGGATTAAGTGGACCATTCCTTTTTGATGGTACTGTGACTGATCCCATTTACTTGAATCTGTTGCATCAATCTGTTATGCCAATCCTTCAAGAGGACTTTGAAGAGATGGAGTTTTATTTACAGCAAGAGGGGACACCCACACACTACAATAGAAATGTAAAGGCCTGCTTTAATGAGATTTTCCAATCAAGTGAATTGGATGTAGAGATTCAGTAGAACAGAGGTGGGGGAAACTTTTTAGTATGGTGGGCAAAAATTTTCAGTCATAAGTTCCAACTCTTATTATATCTGTGTAAATTTTCTATATATCTATTTATGATTCAATATACACTAATAAAGATAAGTTTAACACATTAAATTAACATAGGTGCAGGAGTGGCTGTGTGGTAAGTAGCTTGCTTCCCAACCACATGGTTCCAGGTTCAGTCCCACTGCGCGGCACGTTGGACAAGTGTCTTCTACCATAGCCTCGGGCCGACCAAAGCCTTGTGAGTAGATTTGGTAGATGGAAACTGAAAGAAGCCCGTCGTATATATGTATATATATATATATATATATATATATATATATATATATATTCTCTGAGTGGTTGGCGTTAGGAAGGGCATCCAGCTGTAGAAACTCTGCCAAATCAGACTGGAGCCTGGTGTTGCCATCCAGTTTCACCAGTCCTCAGTCAAATCGTCCAACCCATGCTAGCATGGAAAGCGGACGTTAAACGATGATGATGATGATGATGATGATATATATGTGTGTGTGTGTGTGTTTATGCGTGTGTGTATATGTATGTGTGTGTATATGTTTGTGTGTCTGTGTTTGTTCCCCCAACATCGCTTGACAACCGATGGTGGTGTGTTTACGTCCCCGTAACTTAGCAGTTCGGCAAAAGAGTCCGATAGAATAAGTACTAGGCATCCAAAGAATAAGTACTGGCGTTGATCTGCTCAACTAAAGGTGGTGCCCCAGCATGGCCACAGTCAAGTGACTGAAACAAGTAAATGAGTAAATGAATATATGTGTATGTGTACGTATGTCAAAGATAAAACTATATTCAATTTTATACAATCTGAAGATTCCTTTATTAGTCCTTGATGCCTGGTTTGGAGCAATAGCATTTCCAATTTCGATTGTCCATTTATGTCTCAAGAGCTTCTCAACCTCATCATCAGAATGAAGTGTTGGTTATAGTTTGTTTGCAAGTTTTGCAATGTATCATTAAGGATCATTGTAATGTTGTTATAATTGATCAGATCATCAACACTGGATCTGAAAATTACACAACCATTATGTCCTGTTAGATTTCATATATTTTGTGTGGTGCATCTGTGGTGTATCTGTGGTGTCCATAGTTATTCTTCAGATATTTTTGTGGTATTCAATATAAAATTGTAGGACTGTCAACTAGCACCTTTTTTAATCTAATTTTATTTCATGTATTGTATTATAATGAATTGTGATAGTTACTTGTTGTAAATGCATGGTTAACCAACAAGAAACTTTTGTGTTGGTATGTCTTATGTAACAGTTTGTGTCATGAAGTTTATGACTTTTATGTTTACATCTAAATTTGTTTATTACATTGGTTGTTTGAAGTACATTCTGTAGTTTCCTGGTTTGTGGTTTTCTATCAATGAGATTTTTCATTCTGGTATTATGGTAAATTATTGTAACTATGACTTTATGGTTAAATGTAATATATATCATATCCTGTTACTACAAGGCATAAATATGTTTGGATTGCACAAAGAAAGAAAATGGTATTTAAAAAAGATACAATATAAAACTCGTAAAAAGTGAAATTTTGTTTTGGTTAATCACAAGAGGGAACTTGGAGCAAACTGTTGAAAATCCAGTTACTTACTATCATTATTACTACTACTACTACTACTACTACTACTACTACTACTACTACTACTGCTGCTGCTGCTGTGCTGGGGCCGCTGCCGCCACCACCTTCACCACCACCACCACCACCGCCACCACCACCA
>NC_068982.1:126565642-126568337 GCF_001194135.2 Octopus bimaculoides
CTTTGTACATTGGGCCTCACCGAGGCGATGACTACGGACCGAGACCTTTGGAAATGTGCTGTGCGTGAGAAGACCCGGCAAGCCAAGTAAGATCGTTGCCAGTGCCCTTGGACTGGCTCTTGTGCGGGTGGCACATAAAAGACACCATTTCGAGTGTGGCCGTTGCCAGTATCGCCTGACTGGCCTTCGTGCAGGTGACACGTAAAAGCACCTACTACACTCTCTGAGTGGTTGGCGTTAGGAAGGGCATCCAGCTGTAGAAACTTTGCCAAATTTAGATTGGAGCCTGGTGTTGCCATCCAGTTTCACCAGTCCTCAGTCAAGTCGTCCAACCCATGCTAGCATGGAAAGCGGACGTTAAACGATGATGATGATGATGATGATGACACACACACATATAAATATAAAAAAGCAATAGTATATATATGCATATATAAATATATATATATACACACACACACAAATGCATTCAGATACATACTTATATAGATATATACATGTACATGTGTGTATATGTGGATATGTTTCTCCATGTATATATATTTATCTGTATGCATATGTGAGTTCCCATGTGTGTGTGTGTAAGTGCGAGTCTTTGTGCACGTGTATGTGCTTGCTATTCATGCATCCATATGTAAACGCTCGCACGCGTATATGTACCAAGTTTGAGTACATTACACAAACATAATGCAAACTCAATACTTAAAAATACATCCCGATGCATTCAATTTAAGAAAAACTGATAAAAATTGAAGCCATATAAATAAACATATATAAACAGAAAAAAAAATATGATAGTGGAGTGTCGTTGACTAACAGAATTTATTCTAACTCTGTTAGTCAACAACATGATGTAGTATATATGTACGAAGCATTCGGTCAAATCTCATTCCTAGTCTCACCTCATCAAAAGTTGTTCTACTTATCATTAACTGTTAAACATTTAGATTTATAAATTCTATTAGATATTGCTCCACTAGCAATGGGGTCAGTTGCACTACAAATTCAGAGAGTAAAATGTCCTTCTAGCTGACAACAGAAGGTAAGCAGAGTTGAATTAGGTTAAGAAATAGTTTTATAGAGTGTGAGATAGTCTGGGTCTAATTTAATGAAATTAATTTTCCTTTGGGGGAAAATTGATGCAGTTCAAGGATGCAATGAGTGATATTGTTATGCAAAGATTAACTGCAGCAGTCTTTCGTATGTAAATGTTTGTAATTGGTGATAATTGCAAATGATAATTGTAATGATGATGGTGGTGGTGATGGTGGTGATGGTGGTGGTGGTTGTGGTGGTCGTGGCGATGAGAATGATGGAGATGATGATGATGATGATGATGATGATGATGATGATCGTGTTGGTGTGGTAGTGGTGGTGGTGGTGATGATGATGATGATGATGATGATGATGATGATGATGATGATTGTGTTGGTGTGGCAGTGGTGGTGGTGGTGGTGGTGATGATGATGATGATGATGATGATGATGATGATGATGAGGTTGATGATGATGATGATGATGATCACGATCATGATGATAATGACAACGATGATGGTACAATAATAATTTGATATAGTTCCACTGGGGTTGACTCTGCCTTTCATCCTTTTAGGGGGTTGATAAAATAAAGTACCAGTTGAATCGGGGTCAATGTAATTGAATTACCCTTCCCTGAAATTGCTGGCCTTGTGCCAAAATTTAAAATCGATAATGATTAGACATAGATTAATATCTTGGCCAAGAGACGCTGACTGAAACTTGTAGGAAAAACAACAGGTTGCTAAGTGCCTAGTGTTGTTTAGTTTTGTCCTTCTTTATTCTGTGTTGAAACCTTGCCAGGATTAACTTCATCTTTCATTCTTCTGAGGATAGATAAATAAATACCTGTTGTGTAGTGAAGTCAGCTCAATTGGCTCTACCTCACCTCATTCATAACAATTAATGGCCAAGTTCCAATGTGACAAAGCAATATTGTTGTCAAGGGTTACATTTCCTTTTCTTTTTCCTTTGTATTTTCAAGCATATTTAACTGTCTCCAAAGAAACAAGAACATAGGTAATTTCGTGAATATAAATAGTTGCCTCAAAGGAGATGTTAGAATTTCAAACAAGGTGTCTTGTGCAGAGGAAAAAAAAACAAAAAAAGAAAAGCTTAAGTAGCATGAATTAAATTAAGATGTTTTGAGGATAAAATTACCATATCAGGAGATGTAAAAGACCACATATCTTGAAGTAGATGGCTATATATGTTTTATTATTTCCTTTACTGTTGTTGTACAGTGATGAGTTTTAGCATTTGCATATATAAAATACCTTGAAATATTTCATGATATATGCTGCTAGAGTAAAAAATGCAAAATCCTACAAGGGAAGCAATCAGTTAAAAATTGCAAGAATTCAAAGAGACAGATGGTGGTCTGTGCCAATAAGAATTAACACAATAAGTGCAATGACAACAACAATGACAATTATATGTATTATGTTGGTGAGGGCAAAGGAAATATGGGTGGTGTGGGTAAATGCAAGTGGAGCTAGGTGGTAAGAAGTGTGATTTCTAACCGCAAACTTTCAGGTTCAGTCCCACACCATGGCACCTTGGGCAAGTGTCTTTTACTATAGTCTTGGGTCAACCAAAGCCTTGTGAGTAGATTTGGTAGTCAGAAACTGAAAAAAACCCATCATACATGTATATATATA
>NC_068982.1:126568532-126570121 GCF_001194135.2 Octopus bimaculoides
ATATATATGCGCAGGAGTGGCTGTGTGGTAAGTAGCTTGCTTACCAACCACATGGTTTTGGGCTCAGTCCCACTGTGTGGCACCTTGGGCAAGTGTCTTCTACTATAGCCTCAGGCTGACCAAAGCCTTGTGAGTGGATTCGGTAGACGGAAACTGAAAGAGGCCTGTCGTATATATATATATATATATATATGTATGTATGTATATATGTATATGTGTGTGTGTGTATGTGATTTTGTGTCTGTGTTTGTCCCCCCACCAGCGCTTGACAACCAATGTTGGTGTGTTTACGTCCCCGGTTCGGTAAAAGAGACCGATAGAATAAGTACTAGGCTTACAAAGAATAAGTCCTGGGGTCGATTTGTTCGACTAAAAGGTGGTGCTCCAGCATGGCCGCAGTCAAATAACTGAAACAAGTAAAAGAATAAAAGAATATATAATATGATATAAGGAAAATGGAGAGTTTGAACACAGAAAACATGAATTCCTTTATATAATAGTCAATTTCATATCACCTGTGTACATTTCAATTTCTCCTCTTCGTTCATATTTTGCAATTCAGATTGCATTATGCATTTAAAAGGTAAAAATCTCTTCAGGGCAAAAATTGACAAATATTCATTCACATCCCAATGGATGGAGAATTGCTTACAGTCTGAGATAGCAACATGCCTTTGTGTGTTTGTGTTTGTCAGCATGTGAGTCTTTTGGATTCCTTTCTAAAACTATCTTGAGGTTAAAGTATGACCTCAGTGGACTATGGTTAGTTGTAGTTCTGAGATTGTAGTTCTGTAGTTTTAAAAATAGATGTCCATTACAAAAATTTTTGTAGAGAAAAAAGTATAATATAAAGTCAGGGGGCAGGATTACTACTATATAGGCTTCACAGAAAATTATATAAAAGAATAGCCAACCATGAGAGCACTTTTAGAGATAAGAGGGAAAATGCTAGCACTAGTTTAAGTAGATTAATTTGGGAAATTAAGTACAAAAATAAGGAATATACACTGAAGTAGGAAATAATTAGCAGGGTAAAATCTTATAGCATTGGAAGCTAAGGGTGTGACTTATGCATTGAGGAAATTTTCCAGATCATTACATCCAAGCACAAATTAATCAACAATAAAAGGGAAAGATGTTTTAATTGCCCACATAGGATTAAATATACATTTAATAAATTCAAATAAATAAAATTCAGTAGACGTTATAGGAATAGGTATATCTGGTAATTCCAAACAAATATAAATAAATAGGTATTCATCATCATCGTTTAACGTCCGCTTTCCATGCTAGCATGGGTTGGACGATTTGACTGAGGACTGGTGAAACCGGATGGCAACACCAGGCTCCAATCTAATTTGGCAGAGTTTCTACAGCTGGATGCCCTTCCTAACGCCAACCACTCAGAGAGTGTATTATGTGAATAAATTAATATCTAGAACTAATGATTCTATATTAATCAAATAGAGGAATACACATTGAAACCTTTACTATCAGCCAATGTATCAAGATTTAACAATTGTATTAAATAAATGAGGGATAAAGAACTTGTTATATTTATAAGGGAAAATAAACATATGTGTTAACAT
>NC_068982.1:126571472-126572881 GCF_001194135.2 Octopus bimaculoides
AGATAGATAGATAGATAGATAGATAGATAGATAGATATATGTATGTATGTATTTATTTGATAAATTTTTAAACAATAAATTATATTTAAGTAAACACTCTGTGATTGATAAAAATTAAAATAAACATAAGAATAGGAAGTAACCTTAAAATGAAATGTACACTCCTTTCATATGGTACATAGTGAATCATACCCCCATTAAATATAAAAAATTAATTTAGCTGAAAATATATATAATAACCTAAAGTGTCAACAAATAAGACTAATACTTCTAAATAAATAAAAACTGTAATAAAAATTGAAATTCTCACAACTAAATAAGTAGAAGTTAAATATATTGATTTGGATTCTTGCTAATATGAAATATATACATTTTATTTTTATTCATTTCACAAATGAGTAGAGATAGGAATAGTAGCCAGCCTTTATAAAACCAATCTAAGGAGATTGGTAGTATGACCTAGTTCCTCAGAACTACAACTAGTCCATTGTCCATTGTGGTTGTAGTTTAACCTCAAGCTATTATTTAGAAAAGAATCCAAATGACACACATGCTGACAAACACAAACACACAAAAGCATGCTACTATCTCAGCCTGTAAGCAACTTTCCATCCATTAGGATGTGAATGAATATTTGTCAATTTTTGCCCAGAAGAGATTTTTACCTTTTAAATCCATAATGCAATCTTAATTGCAAAATATGAATGAAGGTAAGAAATTGAAATGTACGCAGGTGATATGAAATTTACTCTTATATAAATAAATAAATATTTTTCTGTGTTCAAATTCCCCTTTTTCCTTATATTATATTATTAAAATTCTGTTATCCTATATCGAATGGATGAAAACATCTATAATGACAACTGGAACTTCGTAAGACTTAACACTAATACTAACACAGATTAATGAAATCCAGCATATTCTAATTGATATGGAGCTAAACTGGTATACACTTGGATAAAATACATCCCTGTGAAAGAGCAACCACTTTCCATTTGAAACCTATATATGTATATCGTCGTCATCATCATCATCATAATTTAATGTCTACATTCCATGCTGGCATGGGTAGGACGATTTGACAGGAGCCAGCCAGGCAGAAACCTACACCAGGCTTCTGTAACTGTTTTGGCAGGATTTTTACAGCTGGATGCCCTTCCTAATACCAACCACTCAGCAGAGTGGACTTCATGCTTTTTAGGTGGCACAAGCAAAAGCAAGGTCAGTTTTGGCAAAGATTTTACAGCTGGATGCCCTTCCAAATGCCAACCACTTTACAGTGTGGACTGAGTGCTTTTAAGTGGTACCTGCATTGACAGGGTCACCAAGTACTTGCAAGGAAAAAAAAGACTTTTTCAAGAGGGGAGGGGGCATTGGAGGAGATGATCTTGTGTCAGAAGATGAAAGGT
>NC_068982.1:126573174-126585672 GCF_001194135.2 Octopus bimaculoides
AATGGGATGGTTGAGTAAAAAAAAAAGAGAGATACAGATGGTGGAAAGTGCCAGGGCATACTCTTGAGGTTCAAATGTCATAATATAAGTGGCAGGATATTGCGAAGGAAGTGTGATTAAAGAGTGCGGAGTGGGGAGTGAGTGGAAGAAATCTGGGTATATATAGAGTTGGGGTGGGGGTGGGATCTACCAGATAGCAGTGATACAGAGGAACAGAGTCATGAGTTCAGGGCTGGGGAGTGAAAGCTAGGTATAGTGTTTGAAGAGGAAATGTGAGGAAGAGAAGAGATGTGGGGATGTAGATTAGTTTGTTGGGGGAGGATGTGTGAAAAGTTTCCTTGTTATGTGTGGGTGGAACATACAGGTGGGGTGGCTAGCAGATATCAATGATACAGTGAGACAGGTCATGGGTGGAACACACAAATCAGAAGCTAGTGGAGAGCAATGAGACAGTGGCACAGGGCCAAGAGAACAGGGTTGGGAGTGGGAGGTAGGCCTAGTGCATGAAGTGGAAATGTGAGGAAGAGAAGAGATGTAGAGACATAGTTTGGTTTGTCATGGTAGAGTATGTGAGAAGTTTTCTTGTTAAGTGTGGGCGGAGCACACAGCACTTCTAGAATACACACACTCATACACACACTCATACACACACACATATATCCCTTTGTTGTGTGTGTCTATTTGTCTGTTTCTCCACCACCACCACCACTTGACAATAAGTGTTGGTTTGTTTATGTCTCCAAAACTTAATTTGGCAAAAGAGACCAATAAGAATAAGCATCGGGCTTTAACAAAATAAGAACTGTAATCAATTCGTTCAAGTAAAACTGTTCAAGGTGATGCCCCAGCATGACCACTGTCTATTCACTGGAACATGTAAGAGATAAAAAAACTTAACATTTTAGTCAGAGCCCTTTACTCATTCAAGAATATTCTTCCACCATTCCACTCTTCTGATTACTAAACTCTGATAGACAACATTCCATTATCACCATTTTTCACCCTGTGATAACATTGTGTTTTTACTTATTTGTTGTTATTCAGTAAAATAACTCATAATGAAGCATTGCATAATTGTAATACAGTCCTGTAATATGAAAACATTTCTTTTACTACCCAGAAGCAGACTTTGTTTTGTACACGCATACACATATGTGCATGCATACACATGATTACACACAGTCATCCATATGAACACACACACACACACACACACACACACACACACAGACAAACACACACACAGACAACTGCATCTCTCTTTGTATCAATTTCCTTATTCTTCATAACTACAGTTTCTAACCAGGCACAAGAGTGGCTGTGTGGTAAGTAGCTTGCTTACCAACCACATGGTTCTGGGTTCAGTCCCACTATGTGGCACCTTGGGCAAGTGTCTTCTACTATAGCCTCAGGCCGACCAAAACCTTGTGAGTGGATTTGGTAGACGGAAACTGAAAGAAGCCTGTCGTGGACGTTAAACGATGATGATGATGATGATGATGATGATATATATATATATATATATATATATATATATATGTGCGTGTGTGTGTGTGTGTGTGTGTGTTTGTGTTTGTCCTCCCCACCATCACTTGACAACCGATGCTGGTGTATCTATGTGCCCGTAACTTAGCGGTTCGGCAAAAAGATACCAATAGAATAAGTACTAGGCTTACAAAGAATAAGTCTTGGGGTCGATTTTCTCGATTAAAGGCGGTGCTTCAGCATGGCCACAGTCAAATGACTGAAACAAGTAAAAGTGTAAAAGAGTAAAAGAGTATAATCATTTAAAGACCTGAAAAGAGCTGAGTTTTTTTTCCCCACAATGACTTGTTTTTGAAACCCCAACTGCATGAAGGCTGATTAGTTGCAACTTGCATTTTATATAGTTTAGAATATACCAAACAACAAATAATACAGATTTTCATTATAAATCCACCACAAAGTAGATTTCCCTTGTGACATGGTGGCTTGTTGTCATAATGACCCCGAGAGCTATGTCAGTAGAGCACAAACTTCTAATAAGGCCTCCTCTGCTGGACAGGTCAAAGGTTAGTGGTTAGGCTAAAATAAGCCACCTCTTCCCAAAGGTTAAAATGGATTTGCATAGGGCCAACAACCTAACCTAAAAAAGAAGGAGCAATGCTATAGAAGCTTTGACAACAATTCAAAATCAAGACCTGGAAGACTAAGGCCCTAAAAACAACTGGAGGTGTGATACTGAGGCAGAGCTGACAAAGTAGGGGTCCAAATAGAGACAATCCAGAGTTGAGAAAGTGGAAGTCATCAAAGGCCTAAGCTCCACAGGGAGCAAAGGGCTTAACCCTTTAGCATTCAGATTACTCTATCAAATGTAATGCATATTTATTCCCATTGATTTGAGTTGATTATGCATTGTCTCACACCTTCAAGGTTTTCATGATCTGATTGTTTATTTTTAGAAAGACATTGTAGGGTAGTTGTGAGAGGCTGGACCTGACTAGTTTGAACATAAAACATGTAGAATATTTGGGCTCGATATTGTCAGTTTAAATGCTGAAGGGTTAAGTAAGTCAGTGACCAAACAAAAAAAAAAAAGAAAAGTGACTGACTTCCTGATGGTTTCAGTTGATCTGATCAACAGAAGATCCTACTTGTGAAATTAACATGCAACTGGCTGAGCACTCCACAGATATGAATAACCTTAACATAACCCCCAGGGACAATTCAGCTTGACACAGAATCCTTTCTACTCTATGCACAAGGCCCAGAATTTTTGAGGAGGAGAGCCAGTCAATTACATCAATCCCAGTATGAAACTAGTACTTAATTTATCGACCACGAAAGGATGAAAGGCAAAGTCAACTGTAACAGAATTTGAACTCAGAACTTTACGTCTACCCAAACAGACCCATAGGTTGGAAGGTTATCGCCAGAGTGGTCATCCATCAAGAGTAAGGAATCACCAACAAATGGTGGCTGCAGTGAAGCACTGTTACAGTGCATGCCCCAATACTACTGCTCCCCTTACTCCCTCTGAAAATCTTGAAGGTGTGAGAGGGAAAGTGTTTACGTCAATTATATTAAATTAACAATCTGTAGTCTCTCTCTCTCTCTCTCTCTCTCTCTCTCTCTCACACACACACAGTCTGTCTATCTGTATGTGTATAATCATCATCATCATGCTGGCATTGGTTGGATGGTTTGAATGGAGATTGGAAAGCCAGGAGGCTGCACCAAGCTCCAATCTAATCTGGCAAAGTTTCTACAGCTGGATGCCCTTCCTAATGCCAACCACTCCAAGGGTGTAGCGGGTGATTTTTACGTGCCACTGGCACAGGAGTCAGTCAGGGCGGGGAGCTAGCATCGACTGTATTCAGATGGTGCTTTTTACATGCCACCAGCACAGGGAACCAGTGTATATATAGTATATATAGGCATGTGCATGCATGTGTGTGTGTGTGTGTGTGTGTGTGTGTGTGTGTGTGTGTGTGTGTGTGTGTGTGTGTGTGTGTGTGTGTGTGTGTGTGTTTGCCTCTAGTGGCAAAAAGTACTGTCACTAAAAGAGGTTCAATGTCCACTCTAACGTGCCAAATCACCAGCATCCTAAATCATCTCGTTCTGGTATTAAGAGGAGGTGTATTCTCACTGCTACAAGCAGCAAAGGTGTGGAATAATTACAGGACTGAGAACAACACTTCCAATAGATTTGGAAAAGACAATTAGGAACCATTTTAATATATTCTTGCTTTAGTCACTACAGACCTGTAATATATACAGTGGTAACCTCAACAATGGCTTACACAACATGACAGAATTCTACTTTTGGCAAACAAAGCATTCCAGTATTCCAGCTCATTTTGGTTACATTTTGGCATCCTCAAATAGAGTAGCTTTTACTGATTAAAATTATTTTCTTGATGATGTCAAAAACCAAAATTAATTACTTCTTGTTTTCATAAGTTAAAGAGCGATATTGAAAAAGCTAAGATTGAAATTTCTAATTTCATCATGATAATGGGTTTAGCCTAAATATTAATTTTCTCTGCTAATTTGTGCATCCATTTTTCCAGGATAACTTTTATCAATTTAGACACAGGCATGGCTGTATAGGTACAGAGTTCATCTCATAATCACATGCTTTCAGGTTCTATCCCATAGTATGTCACCCTGATAAGTATCATCTACTATAATTTCATGTCAGACAATCAATATTTTGTGAAGGAATCGTTAAACTAAAACTGCAGAGAAAGCTGCATTATGTATGTTCTCTTCTGCTTTCTAATTATTTGAATTTTTCCTCTGAGTAAGGAGATGGTTTCTAACAAAGATTACGAAGTATCATCATTGGAATCATCATCATCATCATCATCGTTTAACGTCCGCTTTCCATGCTAGCATGGGTTGGACAATTTGACTGAGGACTGGTGAACCAGATGGCTACACCAGGCTCCAATCTGATTTGGCAGAGTTTCTACAGCTGGATGCTCTTCCTAATGCCAACCACTCCGAGAGTGTAGTGGGTGCTTTTACATGCCACCGGCACAAAGGCCAGTCAGGTGGTACTGGCAATGGCCACGCTCAAAATGGTGTATTTTATGTGCCACCTGCACAGGAGCCAGTCCAGTGGCACTGGCATGATCTCGCTCGAATGTCTTCACACGTGCCACTGGCACGAGTGCCAGGAAGGCGACGCTGGGCACAGGTGCCATCATAATTTTGCTTTCGCTTGCCCCAACAGGTCTTCACAAGCCGAGTTTCATGTCCAATAAAGGAGACGACGTTGGCATGGGTGCAAGTCGTCGAATTTAGTTTGATTTCGATTGCGATTTCACTTGCCTCAACAGGTCTTCGCCAGTGGAGTTTTAAGTCCAATGAAGGAAGGTACGCATAAGTGGGCTGGCTTCACCCCTGGCGGAGATAACAAAAACGAATTTGGAAAAGTTTTTATATTTTTACTGTTCCCCTTACAGATTGTATTTCTAATATATGAGTTAATTTGGTTGATTTGTTTTTCTGTAAATCCTGACTTATTCAGGCATTTACTCACAAAACCAAGTGCCAAGATTATTATTGGTATAAATATGAATTTATAATCTGGATGTAGAAGTTGGGGGTTTCAAAGCAGTTTTTCATAGTTATCCTCTTTCTCTTTGATTTTTAAAGAGATATTCATATTTGCCTGCATGCATGCATGCATATGTATGTATGTATGTATGTATGTATGTATGTATGTATGCCTGCATGTATGTATGTATATATATGTATGTATGTATGCATGAATGTATGCATGTATGTATGTATGCATGCATGCATGCATGCATGCATGCATGTATGTATGTATGTATGTATGTTTGTATGTATGTATGTATGCATGCATGTATGTATGTATGTGTGTGTATGTATATATGTATGCATGTATGTATGTATCCATGCATGCATGCATGTATGTATGTATGTATGCATGTATGTATGCATGCATAAGCGCATGTATGCATGTGTATATGTATGCATGTATGTATATATGTGTGTATCTATGTTTATATATATATGTTTCCATGTGTGTATGTTTGTATGTATGTATGCATGGTGATGTAAGAGTGGCTAAATGTGCAGAGCAGACATAATCAGTTGGAAGAGTATTTAGGTTATATATCATCATCAGACAGTTCAATGATGGCTTAGCAAGCTGAAACCTCAATGGTACTGTCAATACTATTTTTGGTATATATATATATTGGATAGATACTATCCCTTAGTGGGTTGAACCCCCAACCTCTAACTCTCTCACGTTATATATATATATATATATATATATATAAATAGATATATATAGGTTGAAAATATGTAAAGAGAAATGAAGAAAAATGTCTTCATTTCGCATAGTTTAATATTTTTTTATATAAATATATACATATTATATGGGTGTTGTAAAATCCAACCGATTTTCGGTATTTAAATTAGCTTTACAAGGGGCATTGTATAGTGATTAATTCACATGATGAGGGGGTACATATATATATATATGTGTGTGTGTGTGTGTGTGTGTGTGTGTAGGTGGCCATGTTGGAGCACCGCCTTTAATTGAACAAATTGACCCCAGGACTTATTCTTTGTAAGCCTACTACTTATTCTATCAGTCTCTTTTGCCAAACTGCTAAGTTACAGGGACGTAAACATATAAACATCGGTTGTCAAGTGATGGTGGGGGGACAAACACAGACACACAGACACACGTTTTCCAAGCTGGTATCGGTTGGACGGTTTGACTGAGGTCTGGAGAGCCAGTGGCTGCACCAGGCTCCAATCTGGTCTGGCAATGTTTCTACAGCTGGATACCCTTCCTAATGCCAACCACTCCGAGAGTGTAGTGGGTGCTTTTTATGTGCCACCCACACCGGAGCCAATAAGGTGGGCCCGGAAATGAACACGTTCAGATGGTGCTTTTTAAGTGCCACCAGCACAGGAACCAGTCAGGGTGTACTGGCATCGATCACGATCGATTGGTGCTTTTTATGTGCCACCAGCACAGGAGTCAGTCAGGCGGACCTGGCATTGAACATGATGATGATGATGATGATGGTGGTGGTGGTGGTGGTAGTGGTGGTGGTGGTGGTAGTGTTGGTGGTGATGATGATGATTACGATGATGATGGCGATGATGATGATGATGATGATGATGGTGGTGGTGGTGGTGTTGGTGGTGGTGTTGGTGGTGGTGGTGATGATGATTACGATGCTGATGATGATGTTTGATGATGATGATGATTGATGATGATGATGATGATGATGATGATGATGATGATGATGATGGTAATGATGATAACGACAATGATAATGATGATGATGATTAAGATGATGATGATGATGATTATGATGTTTGATGATGATGATGTTTGATGATGATGATGATGTTTGATGATGGTGATGATGTTTGATGATGATGATGTTTGATGATGATGATGATGTTTGATGATGATGATGATGTTTGATGATGATGATGATGCATGCATGCCTTGCAATTTCGTTCAAATTGAAGGACATCAGTTTAAAACGTTTTACAAGAATTAAAAAAGTCAACTTTTTCGCATTTAGTGATTTAAATTTCAATGGTTTCAAATCGGCTCCTTTTTAAAAATCTTTCTCTGAGGTTGATGATACAAAATATACCAGTAATAAGTTTTGAGTTATTCAATCAACAATTTACCTTCCTTATGAAACGAAAATCGGTCTTCCTAGCTAGTCAAAGAAATCAATAATTCCAACATTGGCCTACTTGCGTTTATTAACATCTAACGCTTAGAAATACGGTTCTGTGTTTCACTTCCATACAGTTCATGCTCTTACCATAATTGATGCCTAAATTCACAACACTGCCAATGCAAAGTGAGATGAAAAATTGAAATTAAGTCTGCTTTCTATATGTACACTGTTTCTGAACATCACTTTGCCCTTCTTTTGCCTTCTCTTCCTGTTATCTTCATATTTTATTCTGACTTAGTGGCCATAACATTTCTCAGTTGAATAGTAATAATAATGATAATAATAATAATAATAATAATAATAATAATAATAATAATAATAATAATAAGAAGAAGAATAGGAATAATGTTGTTGCTGTTCTTATGACAGAAGCCATATAGCCATGTTTGTTTGTGGCAATAGTACATGCATAAACATATATACTTATATATATATATATATATATATATATATATATATATATATATATATATATATATATACACAGACATAAATATATATATATATATACATAAATATATACATAAATATATACATATACATCATCATCATCATCATCATCCTAGCAGTTGAGGGAACCTGTGGAAGAGGTAGACCCAGGAAGACCTGGGATGAGGTGGTGAAGCACGACCTTCAAACTTTAGGCCTCACCAAGGCAATGACTAGTGACCAGGGCCTTTGGAAATATGCAGTACGTGAGAAGACCTGGCAAGGCAAGTGAGAGGATAATCTGTGGCCTCTGCCAGAAGTGTAGCCAGCTCACTTATTCGTATCTTTACTTCATTGGACACTAAAAACTCTGCTTGCGAAGACCTGTTGAGGCAAGTGAATTTGGAATTTGAAATTTGAAATCTGAAATCGAAATCGAACCGAATCCGACGACTGGCACCCATGCCAACCTCTCCTTCATTGGACACTAAACTCTGCTTGCGAAGACCTGTTGGGGCAAGTGAAATTGAAATCATAATCGAACCATACTCGATGACTGGCACCTGCGCCAGTGGAGCACTAACAGCACTGTCTGAGCGTGTTCATTGCCAGAGCAGCTGTCTGGCTTCTGTGCTAGTGGCCTGTAAATAGCACCATTCGAGCATAATCGTTACCAGCGTCGCAGGCTTGTGTGGACAGGAACAAGGAAAGAGGAGTATTAGATTTAACCCTGATTGCAGCAGGGTGCTACTTTAATGATTTTACATGCTGTAACGGGAAGGGAGAAAATTTTTGTTTAGATGTTATCAGTTTGTGATTTCTGGTTCCTTGCTGTTCTGTCAATGTTGTTGGTTAAGTAAGTGTGCTATTTGTTAGTGATGCATTTGTTGATGGTTTTATTATTTTTCTCATACAACCAATATATTTGTCTAGTATTATTTTCCTTGTATGTTCAATTATATAATAATAATAATAAAAGGCACTTACAGTATTGTGCACACAGCTTATGCTGGAGTCCTCATGTGATTTGTGGAAACATATGTTGTTGTCGTTGGCACTTCGTCGCTTATGACGATGAGGGTTCCAGTTGATCTGATCAACAGAACAGCCTGCTCGTGAAATTAACGTGCAAGTGGCTGAGCACTCCACAGACACGTGTACCCTTAACGTAGTTCTCGGGGATATTCAGCGTGACACAGTGTGACAAGGCTGACCCTTTGAATTACATGCACAACAGAAACAGGAAGTAAGAGTGAGAGAAAGTTGTGGTGAAAGAGTACAGCAGGGTTCGCCACCATCCCCTGCTGGAACCTCGTGGAACTTAAGGTGTTTTCGCTCAATAAACACTCTCAACGCCCGGTCTGGGAATCGAAACCGCGATCCTATGACCGCAAGTCCACTGCCCTGGGCCATTGCGCCTCCACGGAAACATATGTAGCAATGCATTAAAAGATTTATGAAATTCCAGCCAAAAGTTCTCATAATTACTGTATTCATCCTATGCTTTAGCAGCACCAGACTAATAACTATCCCATAAAATTACCCTGGAAGATAGGAATAATACGTGGAAACCAGAATGAGAGCTTTTTATGAGTGCACTCAAAAACGTTTCACATAAATGAGCTTAAAGGATGTGTGTGTGTCTGGCTCTCTTTGTGTGTGTGTATAAAATTAATGTAGACAGCAGTTTGCAATGTTCCAGTAAAAAGGAAAACTATAATCATCCCTAAATGTGACTAGGGTGTTAGAAACACCTCTATTGCTAGAAATAAGAGCTAAAATGCTCTAATGCTGTAGTCAAAGCACATAACTGTATACATTTATATTGACAGGGACTGCAATTGTCTGAAAACAATGTTTGAGAATTTCTTATACTGGCAGTGAGTTCCAGCAATTTCTGTTGCCTCATTAGAAAGGACTGGCTTGATTTTGGCAGATTCCAGACTTAATTCTCTATCAGTATATGTTTTCATGATAGAAATCTATGGATGATTTAACGAATCGGCTAATGTGTCTACAGAAAATTAATGTAGACAGTAGTTTGCAATGTTTCACCAAAATGGAAGACCACACACACATACAAAAAATATGCATTGACACAAACCAAGCAATTTTAAACATATTTCTTATGCTAAATAATTCATTATTTATAACATACATAATGTATTCTACATTCATTAATTTCATATTTCAGTAACATTGTTGTTATGTATGAAACTTAGAACTACTGATGTGGATAACTAAAGAGTTAAAAGAATTGTTGAAAAGGCACCAACTTTGAAAAATGTGCTTGAGGAGAGTGGTTGCTCCCCTTCCTTCCCTATTAGCTATGCCATTGATACATACATACGTACATACATACATACATACATACATAAATGCATACATACGTACATATGCACATCTGAGCAACAACTTTTTCCAACTACCGCTTTTCTGATATCCATCTATCCATCCATCCATCTATCTAGCTATCTATCTATCTATCTATCTATCTATCCATCTATCCATCCATCCGTCCGTCCGTCCGTCCGTCCGTCCGTCCGTCCGTCTGTCTGTCTACCCATCTATCTATCTATCTATCTATCTATCTATCTATCTATCTATCTATCTATCTATCTACCTGTCTGTCTATCTATCTATCTATCTACACACGCACACATATATATATACACACACACACATAATCCTCCTCCTCCTCCTCCTCCTCATCATCATCATCATCATTTAACATCTGTTGTCCATACTGGCATGGGTTGGACGGTTTGACCAGGGTTGGTAAGCTGAAGGGCTGCACCAACCTCCAGTCTGATTTGGCATGGTTTCTATGGCTGGATGCCCTTCCTAACACCAACCACTTTACAGAGCTTTTACGTGGAACCACATAGGTGTTTTTATGCAGCACCACAATGGCCATTTTTACATGGCTCTGCACAGGTGCTTTTATGGGGAACCACATGGGTGCTTTTACATGGTACCGCCATGAGTACCTTACATCACCAGAAGGACCAGTCTTAACACATTTGGGTCTTCTTGAGTACCATATATTTATATAAAAGTTTTATTCATCTATGTGTGTCTTAGTATTTGTGCTTGTACCCCACTCTCCACCACTGCTTGACAACCAGTGTTGGTTTGTTTATGTCGCCATAACTTTGTTGTTTGGCAAAAGAGACCAATAGAATAAGTACCAGACTTGAAAATAGATAATGGGGGTGATTTGTTTGATTAAACCCTTCAGGATGGTACCCCCATAATGGTCTCACTCCAACAACTAAAACAAGTAAAAGAAAAACAAAACAGAAGAACACACCTACCCAGGGACCAAACCAAAGTTACTTTTTAACCCATGTTTGCACCTATCATGACCCCATGATAAAACTTGAAACGTCATCCTTAACGTCTTCTTTGACTTAAGAAAACCAAAATACAAGCAATTATTTAGTTTTTGACATCACCAAGAAATTAATATTGCTCCATATTGCTCCATAAATATTACTCCATTTGAGAACACCAGAGTATGACCAATTTGAGTGGGAATAGTCTAATGCTGTGTAATCCAATCATTTGACATGATTACTTAACAAAATTGCAAAAGGAATAATTGATTTTTCTGTTAAGCAAGCAGCTAACCATTTTTGAGAAGCACCGAGCAACATGGGAAAGAAGAATAAGATTATACCACTAAGATATGGTTGTTATAATTTCTTTAGTGTACTGACACATATTTATATGAGAGTCATATAATAATATGACTCTCACTGAATATATATAAGGATAATATTTTATGACTGGTTTTCTAACATAAATTATTCATTGGATAAAATTTGCTCCTTAAGAATTATTATGGTGCTATCATAATAATGTAATTGGTTTGAAAACTATTTGTATATCTTTAAATATGTGTGTGCTTTAGTCTGTTGTTATAAACATTGATAATATTTAATCATCATTATCATCATCGTTTATCATTTGTTTTCCATGCTGGCATGGGTTGGATGGTTCGACTGGGGTCTGGGAAGCCAGGAGGCTGCACCAGGCTCCAGTCTGATCTGGCAGTGTTTCTACAGCTGGATGCCCTTCCTAACGCCAACCACTCCGAGAGTGTACTGGGTACTTTTTTACGTACTACCAGCACAGGAGCCAGAGAGGGCTGGCATTGACCACAATCAGATGGTGTTATTTATGTGCCACTGGCATGGGAGCCAGTCAAGGCAGCACTGGCACCAGCCACGTTCAGATGGTGCTTTTTACTTGCCACTAGCACGGGGACTATGACTACAATTTCCATTTGATTTTGATTTTGATGTACTTGACTCAACAGGTCTCCTCAAGCACAGCATGTCGCCCTACGATCCAAAGTACTTTTTTGTTAATTTCAAATATTTGCACAAGGTCAGCATTTCAGGAGATTGGGTAAGTTGATTACATTGACCCCATTGCTCAATTGGTTCTTATTTTATTGACCCCAAAAGGATGAAAAGCAAAGTTTACCTTGGTAGAATTTGAACTCAGAATGTGAAGATAAATGAAATACCACTAAGCATTTTGCCTGGCATGCTAATGACTTTGCCAACTTGCCATAATAATAATAATAATAATAATAATAATAATAATAATAATAATAATAACAATAATAATAATCCTTTCTACTAAAGGCACAAGGCCTGAAATTTGGGGGGGAGGAGTGGTTGGCGTTAGGAAGGGCATCCAACTGTAGAAACCCTGCCAGATCAGATTGGAGCCTGGTGCAGCCACCTGGCTCACCAGTCCCCAGTCAAACTGTCCAACTCATGTCAGCATGGGAAGCAGACGTTAAACGATGATG
>NC_068982.1:126585775-126588068 GCF_001194135.2 Octopus bimaculoides
CCCCCCCGTTACATTTAAACACAAAAATTGGGCGTCTCAAGGATTTGATAGCAGTTTGCAAATATTCACATGTAATTGAGCTTGGCCATTTGTCAGTTAATGAGAAACTTTTCAACAGCATGTTCCTAAGGCCAAGCTTATAGAGTTGTTGACTGATGGTGCTTTGCCAAGGGGAAAGTTCTGCTGTCAGTGTACAAGTGCTTGTGTTCAGCTGTTGTTCAACCATTTCAAGCGAGGCCGTGTCTTCCACAACAGAATACCTTCTTGATTCTGGTTTGTCTTCAAGACTTATGTCACTTTCCTTGAAATGTCTGAACCAGCTCTGTGTCACACATTCATTGACAGTTTTGGGGCCATCCACATTATTAATTTCTTTTGCCACTGCCCTTACACTCAGCCCTTTTTTACACAGGTAGCATAAAATGGCTCTGATTGTAATTTTTCCCCCCACTCATTATCAAAGCTTTAAAACAAAGAATAAGCAATTTATGTTTACATGTTATATATGGAAAGAAAGAAAGAATAAACAATCCAGCAACAATTGGATAACGAGTATCAAATTAACGATATAACATGGAGATACAAGTTGCCAAAATTCATCAGTGAAAATCTCAAAAAACTTTTGGTTCAACCTGGTATAATGCCAAAACACATCAGCAAAGAAAGAAATATACTGTAAATTGTTGTCGCTTTTATTGTTGTGCTGTTGTTGTTGCTTTTGACAATGATGACGACGACGACGATGATGACGACGACGATGATGATGATGATGATGATGATGATGATGATGATGATGATGATGATGGTGATGGTGATAAAACAGGATAGATGAGGGAACAGAAAGCAGAAATAAGTCAAATAAAGGAAATTAGCAATGATAGCCAAAAGTGCATGCGTAGTACACAGAATAAAATACCAAAAGGCAGAAAAATGAAGAGTAAAAGAGCCATAGAGACAAAGGGGTTCAGGGTCACATCAGGACCAGTGCTGGAGAATTCTGGGAAAGCAAGGGAATTTTTGAGAAGACAGTGTCTTAGGATCTACGAACCAGCATAAGTGATGTGTTCTATGGTGTGACAATTCTGAGCATAAAATAATGTGATGGCTGTTGTAATGTTGGTTGATTTTATAAGCAAGTGATACAGGTAATGAATTCTCCCCCCACCCCGCCCAAAAAGATGACTTGTTGGAAAGATGGTGGATGATTTTGTGGGCTTCTATGAAATCAGAAGATACACAGTGAAACCCAGAGATGATGATGATGATGGTAATGATGATAATGATTGTGATGATGAGGATAGTAATGATGATAATGATTGTGATGATGAGGATAGTAATGATGATGATGATGATGATGGTAGTGTGATGATGATGAAGATGGTGATGATAATTATAAAAATGGTGAGGATAATGAAAATGATGATGACGAAGATGATGGTGATGGTGATGGTAGTGGTGGTAGTGGTGGTGGTGGTGGTGGTGGTTGTAGCAATGCCAATGATGACAACGATAAAAATCACAATTGTGACAACTACAATGATGAGGATTGTAAGGTGAAAAGTAAAGGAAATGAATGTGAAATATTGCCAAGAATTTAGAAGCATAAATCATATGTATTATGCTTGACCCCCTCCCCACCTTCACCCTATATGAACCTCACTTATATTCATATATATATATATATATATATATATATATATATATATGGCCATCACCACTAAAGCTTTTTTTATTGTCTCTCTGCTTATTTTTTCGTGTTCCTTTCTGCTGAAGAGTGTAGGCTCAAAACATAAAAGACTTTCTCACCTTCCTGAGCTTTGAACTAATACACCTGTTTGTTGTTTACACACCTCTCTTCCTCTTTTGTTTTTTTGTAAATTCCAACTATATATATTTATATATACATATACATGTTCGTGGCAGATGTTCAGGTGCAATAAACACTGTAAACAAACAGGAAACAACTTCTATCTCATTCCAGGGAGAAAAACTAGAGGTAGTCGATAGCTTCCGCTATCTGGGTGACCAAGTTAGTAGTGGGGGTGGGTGCGCTGAAAGTGTAACTGCTAGAATAAGAATAGCCTGGGCCAAGTTTAGAGAGCTCTTACCTCTGCTGGCGACAAAGGGACTCTCACTCAGAGTAAAAGGCAGACTGTATGACGCATGTGTACGAACAGCCATGCTACATGGTGGTGAAACATGGGCTGTGACTGCTGAGGACATGCGTAAGCTCGCAAGGAATGAAGCCAGTATGCTCCGCTGGATGTGTAATGTAAATGTACATACCCATCAG
>NC_068982.1:126593852-126596556 GCF_001194135.2 Octopus bimaculoides
CCGCCTGACTGGCCCTCATGCCGGTGGCACCTGAAAGCACCCACTACACTCTCAGAGTGGTTGGTGTTAAGAAGGGCATCCAGCCGTAGAAACTCTGCCAGATCAGATTGGAGCCTGTTGCAGTCATCTGGTTCGGCAGTCCTCTGTCAAATCGTCCAACCCATGCTAGCATGGAATGCAGACGTTAAACGATGATGATGATGATGATGATATATATTCTGTTATTCTTTTATTCTTTTACTTGTTTCAGTCATTTTACTGCGGCCATGCTGGAGCACCACCTTTAGTTGAGCAAATCGACACCAAGACTTATTCTTTGCAAGCCTAGTACTTATTCTATCAGTGTCTTTTACTGAACTACTAAGTTATGGGGGACGTAAACATACCAGCATTAGTTGTTAAGTGATGTTGGGGGGTACAAACACACACACACACACACACACACATACATACATACATACATACATACATACATACATACATACATACATACATATATATATATATATATATATATACACACGTGCTTCTTTCAGTTTCCGTCTACCAAATCCACTTACAAGGCTTTGTCCACCCGAGGCTATAGTAGAAGACACTCACCCAAGGTGCCACGCAGTGGGACTGAACCTGGAACCATGTGGTTGGTAAGCAAGCTACTTTATTTCAAAATTTTGCCATAAAGGCATAACATAGAGGGGACACTACAAAACATGTGGGCACATATAACAATTAAAATTATATAAAAATAAAATATGATACTATGATACTATGAATGACACTTAAAAATGAACATGAAAAAATAAAATCAAAATATTAAAATCAAAATATTAAAGTTATGATAACATGAATGATATCTTGAAAATGAGAATATGAAAATTGTGTTACTCACCCCACACTGAGTAACACCACACGCCACCTCTGAGTCCTAAGTCCTCTTTAGTCTCTTGTTCAGTCCTTCTTTTTCAGCTTTCCCCATTGCTGAGTGACAACACTCTCATCTCCATGTAGATGCAACCTTTTTCACCTGGGGAGGGGGTCTTGTAAATTTCTGGTGTCTGTTCTTTCTTCTTCTTTTTTCCTGTGGGGAAAGGGGTGGATGGGTGGGTTTGGTGTCTGTATGGGGAGGATGGGTCTGAGTGGTCTTGGGTGGGATGGCATTGGTTTGGGGTACCACATCATACTCGTTGTTCTTCTTTTTCTTCCTCTTCTTACTTACGCTCTGTCACTATCCACTATTCCTCCTTGTTCTTTCTGTCTGTCTCTTCTTCCCTTTTCTCCTCCGTCTCCACAACCACTTCTGTTATTTTCATCTGCAGAGGGCAGTGTGCTCTAATGTGGCCCTTTTGGCCACATTCAAAACATCGTAGGACTCTGCCCTCCATCCACACTCTTAACACAATCTCTCCTAACGTCACTGTCTCCGCCAAACCCTCCAATTGCCTCTCCTCTGCGTGTATAACGAGGTCCAGTGTTTTTCTTCTCCATCCTCCTTCCTCTGTTTCTGTGGCTTGGAGGACAACCACCTCCTCCTCACTTCCAACGAGGATGGCTGCCACAACCCAAGCCACTTCTATATCGGGTGGAAGGAATCCCACCCTCACCTTGGAAGTCTTTCTTCCAAGATACGTGGGTAGAAGCACCACTTCCTCCGTCCTCGCCGCTACACTCGCCAGCCTCCTCGCCTCTTCCACTGTCCTAAACTGCACAACCACCGTCCCGTATTTTCTTCCTCTTGTTATATACATTATTTGGCTTGATTGTTCCCTCAGTGCCTTTTCCATTTTTGCCGCTTCCACCTGTTCGACCTTCTTGTTCTCCAAAGAGTGCACCTTGTAGGTGATGTTTTTTCTCCATGTTCTCCATGGTTCTTTTAGGGGCAACAACTTCACGTCGCCGCCCACCTTCTGTGTCATCTTGCCATACTCCTTCAATCTAGCCAAGTCCACTTCCTTTCTCTTCACCTCCGCAGCCTCAGCAAAACTCTTTGTTTTTTCTTATATTTTATCCATTTTTTCCACCGCCTTCACGAGCTCCTCCTCCACTGAAGACAACTCAGGCCCGCTAAGGTCTGAATACATTCTCTTTGCTCTCAAAGCAGCAAAAAAAGTAACATATGACTTGCACACAAACGACAAACTAAATGCACTCTGGGTAACCAGAAGCCAGGTAAGCAAGCTACTTACCACACAGCCTCTCGTGTGCCTATATATATATATATATATATATATATAGAGAGAGAGAGAGAGAGAGAGAGAGAAAGAGAGAGAGAGAAAGAGAGATCAAGCATATAAAGTTCTTCATGAGATTGAATCTCATTATAATGAATCAACCTCAGTACTTATTTTTTAAGCTTGGTACTTATTCTAGTGGTCTCTTTTGCCGAACCACTAAGTTACGGGGATGTAAACACACCAACATCGGTTGTCAAGTGGTGATGGAGGGACATATGCGCACACACATATACATATATATACGATGGGCTTCTTTCAGTTGCCATCTACCAAATCCACTTACAAGGCTTTGGTCAGCCTGGAGCTATAGTAGATGACACTTGCCCATGGAGCGATACTGTGGGACTGAACCCAGAACCACATGGTTGAGAAGCAAGCTTCTTACCATACACCCACTCCTGTGCCTATGTGTGTGTGTGTGTGTGTGTATGTATGTATATATATATAGTATATGTATATGTGTAAATATATAT
>NC_068982.1:126597633-126601535 GCF_001194135.2 Octopus bimaculoides
ATATATTGTATTATACTTCATCTCAACTCTCATCACAACTCTCACCACAAATTTTCAGCCTTGTGCTTATGCTGGTAATAAATATGAAATATCATTTATCCACCCTCACAAACATAATTCTGATATTAAGAGAATTAGTAGGTTTGTACCAACATTCGAATTTGGAATTTTACCAATTCCTAACATTTTTACTACATCTGAAACTATTGCTGCTGTAAAGTTATACAAGTTTCACTATTTATTATAACATAAACTATGTTGTGTTCCATTTTCACCAAAACATTCAGCTTTATCTTTGGTATCAAATATGACCATCGTAGAGAAAATGAAACCAAAAGAAGAATGTCTCAACGATATTTACTAATTATGTAAAATAAATTAAAAAGCAAATTATTTACATACATACTTCATACATGAGCACATACATCGAGACATATACATGTATAACATGTGCATACGCTACATGTAGACACATATATACACATAGCTGAACTCACTTCACACACAACTACGCATGTGTTCATGTACATACACATAAGCCATATATGGACACATATAGAAACATACATATGCTCGCTTGCATATGCATACACACTCATTTATAAATCTCACACACATGTACATCCATATGTATATGAGCAAGTGCATACATGTATGCACATATACACATAGCACATATACATACAGACACATGCCCACATGGACATATACCATATATAGACACACACACACACACACACGTATCTGCACACCCATCGTATGCATATATATAAATATACATATAGGATTTACGTACACACACTCTTGCACACATCCGATTATACACATGCACACATATATAAACTCACACACCTATTCACATACACATATTTATACACACATGTGCACACACTTGCACATACATACATACATACATATGCATATACATATATATATATACATACATATATACATATATTTATACATATACATATATACACATGCACACGCATACATACGTATCTGATATTGCCGATATGTTGTTCAGAAGGTCAACTAGTGTATGAAACGTTACCATAGCAATGATATTTACAACAATAAAAACAACAGCACCAGCAGCAGCAGCAACAACATCAACAACAACAGAGACTAGTCAGAACACATATAATGGCATATTGCCTGCAACATAAAATATAATTTAATCACCCACACTTTTTACATCTATTTTTCCAAGTTGATAAGATCTGAACATATCTGCAAAATTAACTCTTCTTAGCCAATTCTGTCCTTAGTCTAGCTCCAGTACTCTTTAAGAAGAATTTCTGCTACAAATTCTGTACGTGGCTGTGTGGTAAGAAGCTTGCTTACCAGCCACATGGTTCTGGGTTCAGTCCCACTGCATGGTACCTTGGGCAAATGTTTTCTACTATAGCATTGGGCTGACCAAAGTATTGTGAGTGGATTTGGTAGACAGAAACTGAAAGAAGCCTGTCGTATATATATATATATATACCAGTACTTAACTCAACAAAGCTTTACATTTTACTTTTGACAATCTTTTAATAAAGAAGTGAAACTGGTCAAGTGAATAAACGTCTTTAAAATGGCATTTTCAAACCTTCTTTCATATATATTTCCACTCGTGAGGTATCTTACAACTTTACTTTGTTTTATATATATATATATATATATATATTAGAAAAAATAATAAGATACTCATATATATGATTTATAAAAACATGTGACATATTAATAAAAATCTTTAAATGTACAACCATCCAGATTTCTGAGTACCTTATTATTTGCTTGACTAAAGGCAGTGCTCCAGCATGGCACCAGTCAAATGACTAAAACAAATAAAAGAATATTATGGATTAAAACATCATCATGGTTCGAATGTGCCTTTCCTGTATTCACATTGATTGGATGGAGTATGTTGAGGCAGATTTTCTGTGGCTGGACTCCCTCCCTGCCACCAAACCTTACCTGTTTACATGTAAAATAATATTTTCCCATGGCTGGACATGTTTTAATGGAAGATTAGAAATGACGGACACCAACTCATGCACATTTACATACATGTTGCTGTTGACACTCCGTCGCTTACGACGTCGAGGGTTCCAGTTAATCCGATCAACAGAACAGCTTGCTCATGAAATTAACGTGCAAGTGGCTGAGCACTCCACAGACACGTGTACCCTTAACGTAGTTCTTGGGGATATTTAGCGTGACACAGTGTGACGAGGCTGACCCTTTGAGTTACAGGCACAACAGAAACAGGAAGTAAGAGTGAGAGAAAGTTGTGGTGAAAGAGTACAGCAGGGTTCGCCACCATCCCCTGCCGGAGCCTCATGGAGCTTTCGGTGTTTTCGCTCAATAAACACTCACAACACCTGGTCTGGGAATCGAAACCGCGATGCTATGACCGCGAGTCCGCTGCCCTAACCACTGGACTATTGCGCCTCCACACATACATGTACACACACACACACACACACACCACTTGTGCCGGTGGCATGTTAAAGCACCCATTACACTCTTGGAGTGGTTGGCGTTAGGAAGGGTATCCAGCCGTAGAAAACCGTGCCTAATCAGACTGGAATCTGGTGCAGCCTTCCAGCTTACCAGCCCTGGTCAAACCATCCAACCCATGGATAAAGACGTTAAATGTTGATGATGATTATGATGATATATAAAGATATATAAATATGTGAGGTGCTGACATGGCTGAGAGAGAGAGAGAGAGAGAGAGAGAGAGAGAGAGAGAGAGAGAGAGAGAGAGAGAAAAAGAGAGAGAGGGCTGCCCCAGCACTAGGCTTGTAGTAATTATTTTTAGCCAAGTTGATATGTAACAATATGAAATGAAGTGCCTTGCTCAAGGAGACAATGAGCCACCCTCTCAAGGAACTGAATCCAGAACTTTATGGAAGTAAGGTCAACACTTTAACCACTCAGCCATGTGCCTTCAGACATTTTGGATACCTTGTGTATATGTTGTCCCTGTTGATAAAACAGCTGATTTTATATAAAACAGCTGATTTAAAAATGTTTTTTTACTTGTCATAAAAACCTGGGTGGGTTGCAATTTCTGGCTCCACTTTATAATTAACGACAAAATATTGACTTATAAATATGCAAAGATGAAGTGGACAAAAAGAAATTGATGGCAGCATTAAAAATTTATACAGAGACATAATGTTATTTAAATAAACAGTTTAAAAGGATCCACAGCAAATGTTGATTGAGAATGTATTGACATGGTATAAATTCAATACTGTCATAAAAATGGTTGTAAAACACATTACAAATCACATAAAGCAGAAAATAAATAAATCCAAACATCCACACACCTACTCACCCCCCCCCCCCCCACACACACATACATACTCATCTATATACACATATATGCAGATATACATGTACATATATGCATTACTATAGCAACCTTAGAGACACTAATAGCAATTTCTACTTTCCAGATGTGTTTTCAATGTACACGTATAGGTCTATCTGTGCATATGTATGTATATGTGTATATATATAAATATATATACACACACACACTTATATATCATCATCATCATCATCATTTAACGTCCATTGGCCATGCTGGCATGGGTTGGACGGTTTGACCAGGACTAGTATGCAGAGGGCCTTTACCACCTCCAGTCTGATTTGGCATGGTTTCTATGGCTGGATGCTCTTCCTAACACCAACCACTCTGAGAGTGTAATGGGTGCTTTTTATGTGCCACTAGCATGGGTGCCAGTTGTGTGCCAGCAGTATCTCTCATGACTGCGATTTCACTTGGCTTGATGGGTCTTCTTCTCAAGCACAACATATTGCCAAAAATCTCAATCATTTGTCATTGCCTCCTTGATGCCCAGCACTGACTCTGTGTGTGTGTGTGTGTATGTATATGT
>NC_068982.1:126601636-126603736 GCF_001194135.2 Octopus bimaculoides
GTATATATATATATATATATATATATGTATATATAGTTGAAATTTATAGAAAAACAAAAGACGAAGACAGGTGTATGAACAACAAGCAGGTGTATTAGTTTGGTGCTCGGGAAATATGAGGAAGTCTTTTACCTTTCGAGCGTATGATCTTCAACAGAAAGGAATAAGAGAAAATAAACAGAGAGAATGAAAAAAAAACTTGTAAATTTCAGTGGTTTAGCATGGTGAATGATTGGGAAAAAAAGAGGTTGAAAGAACGGAAGATAGTAATAAAAAAAAAGAGGTTGAATGAAAGGGTGATAATAAAGTGCTAGTGGTCACAAGAGAAGGTGCATGCATGCGTGTATGTGAGAATGGTGTGTATGAGTGTGTAAGTGTGTGTGTGTGTAAATAGGGGCGAGTGACTCTGATGTATGTGTGTGTGTTGTGTGTAACAGTTGATGCATGTTTTTTTACATGGTATGTACATGTGTGTGTGTGAGTGTCTGTGACCAAACAGTGTGCGTGTGTATAGTGTGTATATGTGGGCAAAAGTTATCTTTGTCTATATATGTCATGTGTGTTAATGTGTGTTGTGTGCGTATGTATATATAGCCTGTGTTCAGGTGTTATGTGCTTGTGTGAGTGTGGGAGTGCGCATAATGGTGTGTGGTATGGGTGCTGGGAAGTGGTCAGTGCTAGTGTGATATATATATATAAACACCACCAACACACACACACACACACACACACACACAAACACACATGCAATAATCCCCATTCCCTTCCCTAGATATTATAATCTCCCTCAACTAGTTTATCCCTTATCAGAAACAGAAACTTCATGAAGGACATCTGAAAGAAAGAGGACAAAAGATACAAAAGGTTCATTGTCAAGAACACACAGAAATAAACAAGCTCTTTGAACATATAGATCCATCATCAGAGCCTAACAGATATCAATATGGTTTCAGCATTGTAGTTTTTTTTTTTTAATTTCCATCAATGAAATCCACTCACAAGACTTTAGCTGGCCTATGGCTAAATAGAAGACACTTACCTAGGATGACATGCTGTGGGACTGAATCTGAAACCATGCAGCTGGAGAGCAAAAATGAAGCTTCTTGATGTGCAGCTCAGAATTTTACATACTGGATCAATTAAACAAGTTGAACAATTAGAAATTTGAAATTCTAATTCACCATGTAAAAGAAACCACAACTCCTCATAACATATACTCTACATATACTCCACTTTATGTATTGGGTGTTGAGTAAGTTTTGGTCTGTTTGTCAGCACATTTATTCACCAGTCCATATTATATATATATATATATATATATATATATATATATATATAAATTAAAAATGTAAAATTAAAACAGAACACAAAGGATTCTGTGGTACCCGTGTTTCAAGCTTTGTAGTCATTGCATCATTATATAGGTATATAATTGATAGACAAGATGGTATAAAGCAATCTTCAGCCACAAATATATTCTTTCCCAAACATTATATCACAAAGAAGATGTCACCTATATAATGATGCAACGACTGTGTGTGTATAAAGCTTGAAACACATGTACCGCGGAATCCTTTGTGTTCTGTTTTAATTTTACATTTTTAATTTATTCTTTCACCCCGGCCACTATCTGGCATATACAGGTGCTTGCAATTATCAAGTATTACCTCTAAAATTTGCTTTACCATATATATATATATACATACATACATATATATTATGATCATCATCATCATTATCATCATGTAACATCCATTGTCCATGCTGGCATGGGTTGGATGGTTTGACCAGGGATGGTGAGCTGGAAGGCTGCACCAGACTCCAGTCTGATTTGGCATGGTTTTCTACTGCTGGATGTTATTCTTTGGTGCACATTGCTAGTGGAGCAGCCATGCTTACACTGTAAAGCCAGAAAGAAAAATGACGTGATCAGGCTCAAACTGCTATCACATGACCACAATAGTACCAGCTATAAGCACGCTTGCGCAGAAGGCAGTGTGACAATAAAAAAGCTTTGTTATGGCAAAAGTGCAGATAATGTTTGACTTCCCCTCATATGTATGTATATATATATATATATATATATATATATATATATAT
>NC_068982.1:126603746-126606827 GCF_001194135.2 Octopus bimaculoides
CTCTGCTTTTATTAAATGCAGCCAAAAAGCAAGGTTTATTATATTAAATATATGGTTATTGTTACATCTCAAATAAGATTTTATCTCAATAGGAGTGAAGAGGTTAAATAAGTAAATTGTACCCCGCATTCAATTACTGTCATATATGGGTTCCCTGAATTTGAATTGAAATTAGGGCTTGCAGGGCAGCAAATTATTATTATCATTATTATTATTATTATTATTATTATTATTATTATTATTATTATTTCATTGTTGTTGTTGTTATTTGTATAACTCATATTTGAAGAACTGCTGCTTGCTGGAGATATGGAATTTGTAATTTAATCACTTACAACTAGAAAATGACCTGGAATTAGACCAATAGGAACATTGAATTTACATCCAATAGAATAAAGTGTGCTGAATTTGCTCGCCAATCATGCAGTGAGAAAAGCTGCTGAACTGAAGGGAGGTACAAAATGAATTCCCTCACTGAGGTCTTCAATGAATTAAATCATAATATTCTCCGAATAACTGAAGAGAGGTGACACATTTTTTCCTTTCATTTCTAGTTAGTAGATCATCATCATCTTCATCATTGTTTAACATCTGCCTTCCAGGCTGGCATTGGTTGGACGGTCACTAATAATAATTGTTTCCTACAAAAGGATGACGTCTGAGATTAGAGTCAAATAGCCATTGTCATCTCCATAATTATCCAAAAATACATACTGGTTTCAAATTTTGGCACTAGGCCAGCAATTTCGTGAGAGGACTAAGCCAATTACATTGACCTTAGTGCTCAACTGGTACTTTATTTTATTGACCCTAAAAGGATGAAAGGCAGAATCAGCCTCAGCAGAATTTGAACTCAGAAAAAAAAGAGACAAAATACCACAAAGTATTTTGCCTGGTGTGCGGCTGATTCTGCTAGCTTGCTGCTTTTTTTTTCAAAAATACAAATTAGTGAGGTGAAGCTGTTATAATTGGGTTATTAAGGCCAGATTTTCTAAAAACAGCAAATCATAATAGATTAAGAACATTTCTTTTGACAAAGAACAAGGTTCTGTTGTTAAAGTAAGGAGTTCCTTGATTGGATTGTTTCTTGTATATTACAAGTATTTGAAATAAAATCAGGGAGTTATGAATTGAACTAAGAACAATGATGATGATGATGATCATTTAATGTCTGCTTTTCATGCTAGCATGGGTTGGACGATTTGACTGAGGACCGATGAACCAGATGGCTGCACCAGACTCCAATCTGATCTGGCAGAGTTTCTACATCTGGATACCCTTCCTAACGCCAACCACTCCAAGAGTGTAGTGGGTGCTTTTTATGTGCCACAGGCATGAGGGCCAGTCTGACAGTACTTGCAACGGCCACGCTCAAATGGTGTTTTTTACATGCCACCTGGATAGGAGTCAGTCCAATGTTTTGTTCACATGCCACCGGCACGAGTGCCAGTAAGGCAAAGCTGGAAATGATCGCGCTCAAATGTTGGTTTTTACGTGCCACCGGCACGGAAGCGAGACCGCTGCTCTGGCAGTGATCCCACTCAGATGGTGCTGTTAGCGCTCCACTGGCACGGGAGCTAGTCATCGAATTTGGCAAACCAAATTTGAATGATATACAGAATTAATAATTTAAAATTTCTAAGCCAGATCATTTAATGTCTGTTTTCCATGCTGACATGACTTGGATGGTTTCACTGGAGCTGGTAAGGCTAGGGTCCACACCAGGCTCCACTGTCTGTTCTGGCATGGTTTGTATGGTTGGATGCACTTCCTAATGCTAACCACTTCATTGAGTGTACTAAGTGCATTTTATGTGGCACCAGCTCCAGTGCTTTTAATATGGCACCAGTACAAGTGCTTTTTATATGACACCAGTATCGATATCAATTCTGCAGTGGTAGACAGGCCCTTTTGAGTACTACAATGCACCAGACAAAATTTTCCTCAAATCAATCTCTTAGAAAAAAAAACTTTATCATTTTAACTTTTCATTACTATATATGTGTAAAAGTACACATTTCTTTCAATTAATTTTGAAAGTAATAAAGAATTTATAAAGTTTGTCCATTTTTAGGAATATTCTAGTTTAGAAAACTTCAAAACAGAAAGTTTGCATCACAGAACCAGAAGTGGTCTCAAATGGGTTATCATGAAAAAGGTTTAAAAGGTTTATAGAAAAAGAAAAGCTAAAAGCACATTGCCTTAAGTTCCATAAAAGTTAGAATCATTTACAATTATATCTCTAGTTCTAGAAAATGAATAAATGTCAACTTACACATGTTACAAATAAAACAAAATACAACAAAAATGGTGTTTGAAGAAAAAGAAAATCACAAAGCTATTATTTTAAAAATAATGGCTGCAGTTATATATTAACGAAACTGGTTTAGGTGACTGTAATTTTATTTCACTATCCACAAACATCACTAACTATAAAGAAGGATGACTGGTTTCTGGTATCTTTAAGCATTCAAAAACCTGTAAAGATACAAACATTCAAAGTTCCTCAATCAATCAATCAATTCAAAAAGGTTAAGGAAAGAATAAAAAAAATTAAAAGAAAAACAATTGAAAACAAATAGAAACTTCAAGCGGAAACCTGTAATTTTACAACAAATTACATTAAAGAGGTTTCTGATCAAAATAACTAAACGTACAATGTTAATGTGTTTTAAACAACACAGCATGATCATTCTGAATGTAAAGGTTTGAGCAAGAGATAAGCTGTAGTTAATCAATTATATTAAGGAAAGGCTTTGCAATATATGTGTGTATGTGTGTATGTGTGTATGTATGTATGTATGTATGTATGTATATATGTATGTGTTTATATATATATTGATAGATAGATACACTATACATATATAAATGCATTGTTTTATAAATATATACATACAAACGTACATACATATATATATATGTGTGTGTGTGTGTGTGTGTGTGTGTGTGTGTGTGTGTGTGTGTGTGTGTGTGTGTATACAAATGAAAAAAAACATATCTTCATCTGTCTGTCTCTGTCTCTGTCTGCCTTTCTCTCTCTCTCTCTCTCTCTCTCTCTCTCTCTCTCTCTCTATATATATA
>NC_068982.1:126606837-126607542 GCF_001194135.2 Octopus bimaculoides
CTCTCTCTCTCTCTCTCTCTCTCTCTATATATATATATATATATATATATATATATGACACATAAAAGGCACCTGTGCTGGTGACATGTAAAAAGCACCCACTACGTTCTTGGAGTGGTTGGTGGTAGGAAGGGCATCCAGCTGTAGAAACTATGCCAAATCAGACTGGAACCTGGTGCAGCCATCTGGTTCGCCAGTCCTCAGTCAAACTGTCTAACCCATGCCAGCACAGAAAATGGATACTAGATGATGATGATGAGATATATAAATATAGATATCTATTTTATATATGTGTATATATGTATATCTATATATATATATGTGTGTGTGTGTGTATGTATGTATATATATATATGTGTGTACATATGTAACTGACATCCAGCTTTAGAAACTATGCCAGAACAGAACATAGCCATGGTTGATGCCAGTGTCACATGACTGGCGCCTGTAATGGTGGCACCCATGCCAGTGACATTTAAAAAGCACCTGTTACACTCTTGGAATGGTTGGCATTAAGAAGGGCATCCAGCTATAGAAATCATGCCAAATCAGACTTGAACTTGGTGCAACTCTCTGGCTTACATGTTCCAGTCAAACCGTCTAACCCATGCCAACATGGAAAGTGGACATTAAATGGTGATGATGATGATGATGATGATGATAAATAAATATATATATATATATATGTATATATATATATATATA
>NC_068982.1:126608043-126611009 GCF_001194135.2 Octopus bimaculoides
ATATATATATATATATGCATTTGCCTTTATCAGATAATTTAGTTTGGAGTGAATACACTATTGTTAAGTTAATGTTAAAATATTTAATGCAGGGAGAATTAAAAGACTTCCTGGGCAAAGGTGAATGTCAAATTCTATATATGATACTGAAACACTGTAAGATACAAAAGATAAAGTGTGTTTTGTTGAGACAGGATAAAATCCAGGTCAGTTTCTTATTTAACTAATAAAAACTGAAATATTGAAACGAATGAAAATATTTGCTGTTCTTTTCTAGCCTCTGGTCACCCCTCATCAAGTGGATTTATAGTCAAAGGCATTCCAGTCATGACTATCCTGTCTTTATTCTATATGCAGGAAACAAAGGATATGTTTGTTAAATTTTGGACTTATCCTTAAACCCAAAATTAATTTTGAATCTTTGTCTAATGATGAAAACATTATTTTAATTAGGTATCCATGATAGCTCATTATTCCTGCTTGTAAATTTCCTCTAATTACTCATTATTTTCGTTTTGGGATTTGATTTGCAAGATTCTTTATGTGAGTCGTGTGTTGAAGCATTTTTTGGTGTGTCTGGGGAGAATCATTCTCTTTTAGTGCCTTATTATTTAACACACTCACTGGTAAAGTTGCCACTCATTTACTTATTCATTTTTCCTAAAATTTCCATCGCGTCTTGCAGCCTTTTCAATAGTTGTTGACTCTGTCCATTATCCGAGCTGCAACAAAAATTTTAGATATAATAAATGAGTAAATGAGTGGAAACTTTACCGGTGAGTGTGCTAAATAATCAGGCACTAAAAGAGAATGACTCTCTTTAGACACAACTCATTATCTAGTTTTTCTACAAGACTTGTCATTGGCATTAACTTGTATTCAAGTTGTAGATCTGTAGCTTGTGGTTGAGCGTCTTCATCTTGATGGGTGTGAAAGGTGCTTGTGCCTGAGGTGGATGTTCAGACCAAGAGCAATATAGAGCTGGGGACATTTATCGCAGGGGAGAATTGGTGGTGGATGAGGATGTGTGAATTTCTCTTTGTGTCTTTGACATTTGATCTCTGCCTCTCGACATCTGTTATTTTCCATCCAGTTTGTTATCTTGTTGATGACATGCTACCACTTTGGGCAGTCTTTGGCAATTGTCTCCCAAATATTTGGGTCAATGGAGCAGTGAAAGTGTATAGCTTTGAGCTGGCCTTGGAAACAGAATTTAGCGGCTCTACTAGACTAACTAGTGGAATAATGAAAACAAAGACATCATAACTATATTGGATGTGCAAAGAGAACTGCTTGTTATTTCCTCAGTTCAAAATTTTCTAGGGCTGACATGTTACAATAATGGTCAATAATATATATGGTACTTCTCAGGTGGTAAACTGGCAGAATCATTAGCACACCAGATAAAATGCTAAGTGGCATTTCTCCTGTCTTTATGTTCTGAGTTCAAACTCAGCTGAGGCCAACTTTGCCTTTCACCCTTTCAAGATCCATAAAATGTCTGGTGTGCTAATGATTCTGCTAGTTTGCCACCTGATAAGTACCATATATATTATTGACCGTTATTGTAACATGTCAACCCTAGAAAATTTTGAACTGAGGAAATAATAAGCAGTTCTCTTTGCACATCCAATATAGTTATGATGTCTTTGTTTGCATTTATTCCACTAATTAGTCTAGTAAAGACCCTAAATTCTGTTTCCAAGGCCAGCTCAGAGCTATACTCCTCCACTGCTCCATTGAGCACTGGGGTCGATGTAATTGACTTACTCCCTTCCCTTAAATTGCTGGCCTTGTGCCAAAATTTGAAATCAATATATAAGGTACTCAATGAACTAATATTTATGTTCATTGGTTTATTTGAAGTTGATATTTCAATCCATCATTAAATTATAATTAATTGGAATATTTGTTTGTTTCACTATTTTTTTTGTAATTTCGTGCTAATTATTTTTGATTTTTTTAAAAAGAATACTTTTAGTTTTTAACTTTTGTGTTTCTCTCATAAACAAATATGGCTTTCTCTCACCAACTACATAGTTATCTTAATTTCATGAATGCTTCCATATCAAATAAAAATGATATTTTAATAAATTTCATTGTCATCCTTCATTAATATTATAATTCATAATAGCTTTATGAATTATTTGATTGAGAATTTTCACTTTGTTGGTTAACATGTATTTCTGATGCTTAGCTAAACATCAACCCAAATTCTTGTCACTGAAATCCTACAAAAAAAAAAAAAAAAAAAAAAAAAAAATAATAATAATAATAATAATGATGCATGACATTTGTCAAATCAGAAAACTTTATTCTTTGTAGCATAACTGTTTTACAGTGAATAAGTATGTCAATTCAGAAAAAATTATTAAATCACTGACATTAAATTGTAACATTTGACAAAGCTATGTAAGGTTTCAATGTTAGGCTTTACCAAATCGTTATTTAGATTCAGATTAATTTCACTTAACTCAGGGGTGGAAAACCCTCACCCGTGAGTGCAATTGTGCCTGTGAGCACATTCTATTGTGCTTGTAGGCTGATATATTCATATGTATAAAATATAATAAATTTTTCAATTTTAAAATTTATACAATATTCGTATTCCTATTTGTGACACAGGTCACATTTCCACTATGACTTAAAATAGTTAGGCTTGAACAGAAATTGTCTGGTAAATGCTATTTGAATGGAAATTGCTAGGTTTGTACCACTCTCTTGAGACCCAATTACACCCTAGCAGAAAAATATAGAATACTGTATAAGTAATATAAACATCCTAAATTCAGTGGCAGCATTAATGAAGATGTTACGCGTTAATTCAATGTGTTAAACTTATCTTTATTAATGTATGTCGAATTCTACATAGATATACTCTTTTACTCTTTTACTTGCTTCAGTCATTTGACTGTGGCCATGCTGGAGCACCGCCTTTAGTTGAACAAATCGACCCTAGGACTTAT
>NC_068982.1:126611019-126611514 GCF_001194135.2 Octopus bimaculoides
CCTTTAGTTGAACAAATCGACCCTAGGACTTATTCTGTGTAAGCCTAGTACTTATTCTATCGGTCTCTTTTGCCAAACCGCTAAGTTATGGAGGCGTAAACACACCAGCATCAGTTGTCAAGTGATGTTGTGGGGGACAAACACAGACTCACAAACATACACACACACATACATATACATATATATATACGGAAAGTTCAAAATCTTTCCCTTTTATAAATGTACACGGGACAATCCACAATACCGAAAGGCAATGGAACTACTCTTCATAAAAAAATTTTCCCCAAAGTTAAATGTTTGAAAGAGAAAAAAGAAAAACAAGGAATACATTTTGTATGTATATATATATGTTTGATATGATATATATATAGTTATTTTTACTAAATTGATTTTACTAATTCAATTTTTCAAATTTACAAAGATTATACTAATATACTCTCATGTAGAACTACACCTTACAAAAAATAAATAAATAAATGAATGTATGACAGGAAT
>NC_068982.1:126615418-126617740 GCF_001194135.2 Octopus bimaculoides
ATATATATATATATATATATATATATATATATATATATATACTCACACACACACACACATATATATATATACATACATATATATGTAGATGTGTATATATATATCATTTGTGAGTGTATGTGCATGTGTGTGTGCATGCATGTGTGCATGTGTATACGTGTGTGTGCATGCATGAGCATGTTAGTGTACATACACATATATTACATTGACAGGTAGTCAGTAACAGATCTCCTCACACACATACACAAACACACACACACACATACACATATATCTATATGTGCATTCACAAGTGTTTGAGGACACATACATATTCATAACAAGAAACATTACAATCCATTTTTCTTAATCAACAGTATGCCAGGCAGTTTTAACTCTGTCCTTCATATAACAGATGATATTAGAGAAAGTTCATTTACAAATGCTCAGAGTCTGTACAACCCCAGTCTCAAAGTCAACCAATTCTATGTTGTCAGATCCACTAACTGTCATAAATGAAAACACATGGCTTAATGGTTAGGGTATTTGACTCTTGGTTGTAAATTCATGTGTTTGATTTCCAACAGTGCATTATGTCCTTAAGTGAAACACTCTAGTTCATGTTAGCCTATTTAAAAGTACCCTTGAATCATTGGGTGATACGCTGCGCTTGAGAAGACCTATTGAGTCAAGTAGAATCAAAATGGAAATCGTAGTTGTGGACGACGCTAGTGCCACCTGATTGGCACCCATGCCGGTGGCACGTAATAAGCACTATTCAAGCGTAAGTCAATACCAGTGCTGCCTGACTGACTCCCCATGTCAGTGGCATGTAAAAAGCACCATCTGAACGTGGTCGATGCCAGTGCCACTGGACTGGCTCCTATGCCATTGACACATAAAAAATACCATCTGAATGTGGTCAATGCCAGTTTGGTTCCTGTTCTGGTGGCGAGTAAAAAACATTATCCGAACGTGGTCGATGCCAGTGGTGCCTGACTGGCTCCTATACTGGTGGCACGTAAAAGGCACCTACTACACTCTCGGAGTGGTTGACGTTAGTAAGGGCATCCAGCTGTAGAAACCTTGCCAGATCAGATTGGAGCCTGGAGCAGCCTTCTGGCTTGCCAGTCCTCAGTCAAACCATCCAACCCATGCCAACATGGAAAACGGACATTAAACGACGACAATGATGATGGTGATGATAATAATGATGATGATGATGATGATACTCCAGTTCGCTCAACTGACAAAAATGAGTAGTACCTGTATTTCAAAGGGCCAGCCTTGTTACATCCTGTGTCACGCTGAATCTCCCTGAGAACTCCATTAAGGGTATGTGTGTCAGGGGAATGCTCAGTCCCTTGCACATTGATTTCATGAACAGGTTGTTCCATTGATTGAATCAACACAAACCCTCATTGTCATAAACGATGGAATGCCAGTTAATTGTCATGGTTCAGTAGATGAAGAAATCTGATGTTTCAGTCTAAGAACCACATCTTTTGTGATTTTGTTATGTATGTTACAGTTTTCGTCTTTTATCTTTTACTTGTTTTACTCATAGGACTGTGGCCATGCTGGAGCACTGCTTTGGCAGGTTTTAGCTGAAAAAATCAATCCCAATACTTACAAGTTTTCTTAAGTCTGGTACTTATTTTATCAGTCTCTTTTGTTGAACTACTAAGTTATAGGGATGTAAGCAAATCAACATTGATTGTCAAATGGTGGGGGCAGGAGTGACAAACATAGACACGAAGGCACAAACACATGTTAACATATAACACACACCCATCCGTATGCACACATGCATGCATGTACACACACACGCATGTGTGCACATGCACATACAGATATGTATAACAAGCTTTTGTGCAATTTCCATCAATCAAATTCAATTGGTCAGCTCAGTGCTATGGTAGAAAATACTTGCCCAAGATGTCCTACATTGTATAGGCTAATATAATTTAATATGATGCAGGGAATTGCTGGAGAAAATTCCAATATTTTTATACTTTAAATCAGCGGATGATAAGTTGGGTGACAGTATTGTTTGCAAACTCAGATCAAGACAGCAACTGTCAAAATGATGCTATGGAAGAAAATGGTGTTCAGAGATTCTGTGATTTTTCTCAGAAATAAAATATTTAAACTAGGTGCAATATAAATGTTTTAGATACATTTTTTACAATAAATAAATGAATAAATAATATAAAATAAAATAAGAAATTGTATTTGAGATTGAAATAAGACTAGAAAATTGTGTTCAACAGAATCCCCGAACAGAAACATGACTGATGATTCACCAAGGTCCATTATAATTCTTTCTTCTATAGGCACAAG
>NC_068982.1:126617802-126619995 GCF_001194135.2 Octopus bimaculoides
ATTGACAGGTACTTATTTTATCAACCCTGAAAGGATGAAAGACAAAGTCGACCTCGACGCATTTGAACTCAGTGCTTAAATAAAGGTGAGATGCCACAGCATTTTGTCTGGTTTGCTAATATTTCTTTTCTTCTCTAGGCACAAGGCCCGAAATTTTTGGGGAAGGGGCCAGTTGATTAGTATGCAACTGGTGCATAATTTATCAACTCCGAAAGGATGAAAGGCAAAGTCAACCTCGGCGGAATTTGCACTCAGAACGTCAAGACAGATGAAATACTGTTAAGCATTTCACCTGGCATGCTAACATTTCTGCCAGCTCGCCACCTTAAAAATATTCTTTTCTACTCTAGGCATAAGGCCCGAAATTTTGGGGGAGTAGGGTCAGTCGATTAGATTGATCCCAGTATGCAACTGGTACTTAATTTATCAACCCCAAAAGGATGAAAGGCAAAGTCACCTCTGGCAGAATTTGAACTCAGAACATCCAATATAATGAAATTATAAGTAGTCAACATTTCTAAGAATTTCCACAAATATTTAACACAGAGAGCACTTGTCCATAAAAATATCTAAACAGCAACACATACTGGATGGGATAGTATAAGAAAATACGGATAATTAACTACTATGGATAATTAATTTCTCTTTGATTAAAATAACCTGCTGTTTTTGTGCTGCTTTTCTTTTCCTTGCCAAACATACAATGAAGGCATCTGAAAAACACCATTTAGTGAAAGTGGGTGGTGCTGAGTAAGAAATGGTTGAGAACCATTATTTTAAATGATTATTTGTTTGAGCCTGAAGACCACAAATTATTCTAATATTTCTATACTTACTAATTAATTTGTTCTTTACTGCAGTGTTTTGTCCTTCAGTCTGGCACAACATAAATGGAGAAATAATTGCAAAATACCTGTTTGATGTGAAGAAAACTATTGCCTGACTTCCCAGCAATGAATAGAGAAGAGTTACAATGTTATTTGTGTGGATTCTGTAACAACTGTTTCATTTCTGTGATTCTCTTGAGAGGTTAATTATGTTAAGGAAATTCTCACTGTATTCCATTACCTAAGATAGCAATTTATTTAAAATGGGAAATAGTTTCTTTCACTGTTTTGGCATTAAAGTCTTGAAAAAGGTAAAGGCAGTCAATGATTGAAATAACCGACCAAAAAAAAAAAACTTTCTGAATTTTTTCTTGTGCACAGAATAAAATAAATTGGAACAACATTGAGGAAAAACAAGACAAAACAAAATAAAAACAAAAAAAAACAGCAACTTATTTCTATGAGATTCTGGATGTAGACATCTATAAGACTTGGCTTGTCTTACTGAGAGCTGTTATAATTGGGAAAATAAAGTAATTTGGAATGACTCGTATATCATCCACCTTACCCCTCTACATATGGTATTTCCCATCATCTGCACCGTCAAACTTGTCCATCACTCACTACATTGACCCTGACTTCCACCTATTTACTCCCCACTCACACTCTTATGAAAGCATCTCCTCTCCTGATTCACCATCCATATCCTCTCTAATAGTCATCCCCTTGTTCTTTGGGAGTTGTTTACTCAACTACCCCCAACACTACCTCCCTTTTATCTCCTCTGTAGCAAGACTCCTGTGCTTGTCCCTTCTATCATATTTTAGTTTTTCAACACCTGACATACTTACTATCCACCTCCACCTCCCTCCCTCCCCCAAACACTTCCTCTTAGCAGTGGAACCCTTTCCCTTTTTCTTTGTTTTTTTTTTCTGTCTTGCATATTACATGGCAACCTCACTTGTGCTGGTGCTACATAAAAAAAAAGCACCCAGTACACTCTGTAAAGTGGTTAGCATTAGGAAGGGTATCTAGTCATAGAAACCATGCCAAAGGGGACACTGAAGCTTGATGCAGCCCTGAAGCTCACTGGCTCCCTGTCAAATCGTCCTACCAGTGCCAGCATCATCATCATCATCGTCGTCGTTTAACGTCCGCTTTCCATGCTAGCATGGATTGGACGATTTGACTGAGGACTGGTGAAACCAGATGGCTACACCAGGCACCAATCTGATTTGGCAGAGTTTCTACAGCTGGATACCCTTCCTAACGCCAACCACTCAGAGAATGTAGTGGGTGCTTTTACGTGTCACCCGCACAAAGGTCAGTCAGGCGGTACTGGCAATGGCCATGCTCAAAATGGTGT
>NC_068982.1:126620374-126624945 GCF_001194135.2 Octopus bimaculoides
CGATGACGATGATGATGATGATGATGATGATGATGATGATGATGATGATGATGACGACGACGATGACGATGATGACGATGATGATGACGATGACGATGATGACGATGATGATGATGATGATGAGGAGGAGGAGGAGGAGGAGGAGGAGGAGGAGGGGGAGGAGAAGGATTAGTGATAGTCGACACAATGGTATGGGAGTAAAATACTTGTGAATTGAATCCATAATTTGGTTTTGATTTCTAGTTGGTGGTCCATCAGTTAAGTTGTACAACCTCCCGGAAAAAGAATGAATATTATTCAAAAACTATACATTTTCTCTCTGTATAAACCTGAAACGTCATATGTCGACAAAAGAGAATTTGTTATAAGGTAGCTGTTGTGGCTTGGTGGTAAATTCTCTGAAACAAATCTGACAATTCAGTTTCAATATTTAATTGTAGCTGTAACAGTCATATCTTTAATGCTCATGGGAGAGACAAAATATGAAAAGTTTACAATGCTTTCCACTAATCTATTGCAATGTAACTTTATGTCAAATTAAGAAACAATTATTAATACGACTGACACATTCTGTAGAAAGAATTTCTTTGAAAATAACATAGAATTCTTTGCTGGATGTTGACAAAAGAATATCAAGACTGTATTCAATACATTTGCTGAAACACTTGTGTGTTGCCTGGGAAATACAAACTACTTCACTTCTGCATGCCTTTATATAACATAAGAAGACATTCAAGGAATACCTTGACGATTTTGACAAGAATATAGCTCTGGCAGTTCCAAGGAACCAATTGTTGTAGCTGACTGTTAAAGAAAATAATTTAATAATTTTCCATAATGTTATTATTTCAAATAAAATTTTCAATATAATTTCTGAAAATGCATCTGCTTTGCCATTCCATTGCCATCTTCAAGGAAGACCTGTAGTGCCATCACAGAATGTTTCCTGAAAATTATATTTCTGTGATAAAAAAAACTAAAGTATAGACACATTTATCATAGGCGCAGGTGTTGCTGTGTTGTAAGAAGTTTGCTTCCCTGCCTCATGGTTCTGGGTTCAGTCCCACTGCATGGCACCTTGCGCAAGTGTCTTCTAACTATATTTGGATGTGTAATGTCAGTGTTCATACTCGATAGAGTGTAAGTACCTTGAGAGAAAAGTTGGACCTAGGAAGCATCAGTTGTGGTGTGCAAGAGAGGCGATTACACTGATATGGTCATGTAGCAAGAATGGATGAGGATCGCTGTGTGAAAAAGTGCCACGCCCTAGCGGTTGAGAGAACCTGTGGAAGAGGTAGACCCAGGAAGACCTGGGATGAGGTGGTGAAGCACAACCTTTGAACATTAGACCTCACCAAGGCAATGACTTGTGATCGAGACCTTTGGAAATATGCTGTGCGTGAGAAGACCCGGCAAGCCAAGTGAAACCATAACCAGGAGTGTAGCCAGCCCATTTATGTGTACCTTTCCTTCATTGGACACTAAACTCTGCTTGCAAAGACCTGTTGAGGCAAGTGAAATTGAAATCGAAATCAAACCTAATTCGATGACTGGCACCCATGCCAACCTTTCCTTCACTGGACACTAAACTCTGCCTATGAAGACCTGTTGGGGCAAGTGAAATCAAAATCGAAATTGAAACAAATTCGATGACTGGCACCTGTGCCAGTGGAGCACTAACAGCACCAAACTAAATTTGATGACTGGCGCCCATGCCAGTGGAGTGCTAACAGCACTGTCCGAGCATGATCATTGCCAGAGCAGCTGTCTGGCTTCCATGTCGGTGGCACGTAAATAGCACCTTTTGAGTGTGATCGTTACCAGTGTCGCCTTACTGGTACTTGTGCCAGTGGCACGTGAGAAAACATTCAAGCAAGGTCATTGCTAGTGCCGCTGGACTGGCTCCTGTGCAGGTGGCACGTAAAAAACACTATTTTGAGCGTGGCCATTGCCAGTACCGGCTGACTGCACCCCGTGCCAGTGGTACATAAATGTACCCACTACACTCTCAGAGTGGTTGGTGTTAGGAAGGGCATCCAGCTGTAGAAACTCAGCCAGATCAGATTGGAACCTGGTGCAGCCATCTGGTTCGCCAGTCCTCAGTCAAATCATCCAACCCATGCTAGCATGGAAAGCGGATGTTAAACAATGATGATGATGATGATGATAATGAAATATATATTTTTGTCTTTGTGTCTGTGTTTGTTCCCCCATCATCGCTTGCCCTTCCTACCGTTGCTTGTTGCTCCACTGTCATTTGACAATCGATGCTGATGTGTTTATGTCCCCATAACTAGCAGTTCAGCAAAGGAGACTGATAAAATAAGTACCAAGTTTACAAAGAATAAGCTCTGGAGTCATCTAGTTCAACTAAAAAGCAGTGCTCCTGCATGGCCGCACTCAAGTGAGTAAAACAAGTAAAAGAATATATGCATGTATATATGTATGTATGCATGTATGTATGTATGTATGTATGTATGTATGTATGCATGTATATGTGCATCTGTCTGTCTGTTTATCTATGTCACTATCGATATCTAGCCATTTTACACACATATGCACACACAAGCACGCATGCATGCTCATGCACACGCACACACATACACACACACACACACACACACGCACACACACACACACGCACACACAAGATACAAAATTGTCTACTTGATCCCTTTTAAAAACGGCAACCTTCAACCAACTTCAAATTAGGTCACAGATATCAAAGTTAAAAACTTGTGATTTAATAATATCAAGATCTATTGGTTCACCTGAAGACAAGTTACCAGCTGACCTCTTGCCAGATGGTATACTTCTAGAGAAATTTTCAGTCGGCAAAAATGAAAAGTTGGTCACCAAAGAAAGAATTATAAAGCAAATTTATTGTTTCTTAACAAAAGGATGTCTCTATAATTTGTTCCTCATTTGTATGTCCCACTTTCTCTATGCTGGCTTGGGTTGAAAGTAAAATCTTAGAGTTGTTTTTAACGACTGGATGTCTTTCCTGTTGCTAACCCTTGTCTTATTTTTAATCATGTAAAGTGTTATTCATCTGACCTTTGTACACTGAAACCACTAATCTGCAAGTTATACTGTTCTTGGGTGGAGGCACAATGGCCCAGTGGTTAGGGCAGCGGACTCGCAGTCATAGGATCGCAGTTTCGATTCCTGGACCGGGCGTTGTGAGTGTTTATTGAGCGAAAACACCAAAAGCTCCATGAGACTCCGGCAGGGGATGGTGGTGAACCCTGCTGTACTCTTTCACCACAACTTTCTCTCACTCTTACTTCCTGTTTCTGTTGTGCCTGTAATTCAAAGGGCCAGCCTTGTCACACTGTGTCACGCTGAATATCCCTGAGAACTATGTTAAGGGTACACATGTCTGTGGAGTGCTCAGCCACTTGCACGTTAATTTCACAAGCAGGTTGTTCCGTTGATCAGATCAACTGGAACCCTCGACGTCGTAACCGACGGAGTGCCAACTGTTCTTGGAGAACATACAGAAATATTCTCCACTGCTCATGTGGAACCAACACCAATGACCTCACCTTGAAACTTTCATGACTTAAGGGCCTCTTTATGTCCTTATTACAGAAGGAGAATAGAAGAGATATAGATAGATAGATAAATAGAGAGAGAGAGAGAGAGAGATGGTTTTGTCAAGGTGATGAGAGAGAGTAAAGTACTAACTGTGATGACCCATCCAACCCATCGAAAGAAATATTCAAACACATACATACCTGAAGTTACTCTATCCAGATTACAAGTTCAGGTTTATACCTGTAATTACTGGGGCACTGGGATTCTCTGCTAAATACCAATCTTGAGAAATTAGACTTCTCAAAACCAGAAAGGAGAAAGCTGATTTGAAGACTACAGATTTAAGCCATGTGCAATGGCCATACTCGATGGTAGTGGTGGTGGTGGTGGTAGTAGTGATGATGGTGATGCTGGTGGTAGTGCTGCTGTTGATGATGATGGTGATAATGGTGTGGTTGTGGAGTGATGGTGGTGTTGGAGTTGTTGGTGGTTGTGGCAGTCATGGAGAGGAATATGATAATTGGAATTAAAAAAAAAAAAATAACCTATTAACTCAGTTGATGCCATTTCAGTTCCGACCAGTTCTGGTCCAATAATTGAAATCTTCCTATTTTTCCCCTTTAGCAGTCAGACAAACCATATATACAGCCCATATATTCTGCATGCTTTATGCTCAAACAGACCAGATCCACCTACCCTATGATACCATTCCAAAAATATATAAACACATGGTAGAGGCCTTAAAGTTACAACATAATGCATTATTGATAAAAAAGAAGCATTAGATTTGACAGAATAATCAGTGATAAAGGGTTGAATTGTTCTTTTCCTAAATCAAAATCTTACAAGATATTCCAAGTATTTTTTTGTTATATTGCAAATGCACTGCTTAATGATTGCGAATGGGTTAAAAGATTTTCCACATAATTTTTCAAGACATGCCAGCAAAAAAAAAAAAAAGAAGGGAAAAGTTTCACCTAGGTTTAATTTAAGGAATTGCAGCTCAGTCCTCCTCCTCCTCCTCCTCCTCC
>NC_068982.1:126625156-126630137 GCF_001194135.2 Octopus bimaculoides
CACCCTCCCTCTCCCTTGGCCTTTTACCCCCCCTTTATTCTCATCATCACAGCCACCACTGCTGCTGTTGTCATCTTCACCACAGCTACTGATACTATCCCTCTTGTTGTTGCTATCATTGTTGTCATTGTAGTCATCACCACTACCACTACTGCTGCCACCATCACCACCTTCGCCACCACCATTACCACTATAACTTCCACCACTACCACCACCACCACCACTGCCTCCTCTTCCACCATTGCCAGCCCCCACCCTCCATCATCATTAGTGATGGCATGAATAGAATGGAACCAACCAGTCTCTTGACAGAGGCAATTCTAGAGCCTCCAGGCTTGTGTAGAACAGCAAATTGGTGTCTTTATGTCATATTGCAGCTATGTTGATTCTATGAATGCAGAGAGAAGCTTATGGATGCTCAAATCTTCTCTTGGAGCTTTTTAAAAAAAAATATCAGTCAAGCAGGCAACTAAGGAAATACAATAATGGAATATCTAAGTAAATAAACATTGTAGTAATTCAACCATGTCGTTTACATTTTGAGTTCAAACCCCACTAAAGTCATAAGTAGTTGACCAGCATCTTAGAGAGAAAACTAGTTACAACATTCAAAATATCTTGTCTCCAGGGCACCTTAATCCTTTCTATACCAAACTGCCTAAAACCACTTCTGGCTCAGTAGTACAAATGTTTTGTTTTCATAAGTTTTGAATTAAAATCTTCCATCAAACCTTGGTCACAATTTGTGTTCCTAACACTAGCTTAATGATAACTAAGCTATTTTACTAAATTATTTGTTGTATTTAAAACTAGAAAAGCACTTGGAGAGCACAGACCTCTGCCAAGCAGTTCATTTTAAGATAGATACACGAGTGAAATTACTAATAGAGAAACGAAAATAAACTTTGGAAACAGCAACACCACCATAGGTTACATGAAGACGATGAACGTTTTTTCAAGGGAGATAATCAAAGAATGTAACATTGTAATACTTCATGTAGAGTAAATATAACAAATGAAAAATCCTTCACGAATCCTTAAAAATTCTTGGATCACTATCAAAATTTGATCATCTGTTCCTTGTGTCCTTACCAACTTTTCCTGCAAGTTTCATAAAATAATGTTCACAACTTTTTGAGTCATTTTGCACACAGACGGACAGACAGACAAACCAACACCGATGGAAACATAACCTTCTTCCTTGGTGGAGGTAATTAATTGAAAGAAACACAGAATATCTCAAAAGAAATACAGTAATGAAAGCGTTAACCCATTTGATACTGTGAGGGAATCATTAATTATCAGTTCCTGCATTTCACTATATTTTATCTTATCTGTTGTGTCACCAAACTTTCCCCCACATATATCAGGTATATACGGGTTTAAGCCCATTTTATTTGTTTATTTATCAATTTATTTTATTAACTCACAATTAGTAAGCAATTCATATTGTTGGCTACAAGTTTCCAAAAGGCTAGTTGTTGGTTCATGGTTCGCTGCATTTCTGATAGTATGAGTGACAAGAGATTGCCAATATTTTATCTTTGTCTCTCATCAATGTTGGCACCCTATATAATATATACATTGGCCAAATATATACACATGCATACATATATAGTGGTGGCTGTTGACTCATTACATAAGTATGACCATTGTTGACATATTGCTTCATTCCTGATGTTAAAGACCATGGCTGTCAGCAATGCTCTTGCTGAAATTTGAAGTCAATAACGGTTTGCATAATACCTACCTACAAGCTTATCTACCTGCCTACCTACCTACCTACCTACCTACCTACCTACCTACCTACCTACATACATACATACATACATACCTACATACAAACATGCATACATATATCCCAAAAGAAAGCCTGCATGAAAAAATCAGCATTCCAAAAAAGGACTATGCATAGCATGTTTTCCAAAGGCTTGATGAAAACAATAATAGCGACATGAAGCGCAACCTGCCTCTCTTGGACTCCTGACTGCTACATCACATCACGCTTTGAAAGTTATGCATTTGCAATCCCAGAACAGGAGATTGCTACTAAATACCTAATCAACAAAAGAGACAGTGAAGCCAATGGAGCTCCAAGATGCAACTGAAAATGTAGATTATGTCATGTTTCTGTAGAAGACATCACACATGTGATTAGCAGCTGCCCAAAAATGCCATCAAGTTACTACCTCCCTATGTGACATGATGTTGCAAAAACAATAGACAATACCATCTAGAAAGAAGACTGTCCTGGAATAAATATAGAGACGCCCACCACCACTGTTATTGAATACATACAAGAACATCAATAGAAAGAATATTGATAGACATTCCCATCAAATCTACTCTCAAGTGTAAACATAACAGTCCAGATGTTGTTGTTTGGTTCAGACAAGAAAATGTATGTACTGTTATAGAGGTTAACTGTCCTGCTAATGTCAATATCTCTTCAAAAATGAAAGAGAAAAAAAGATAGCTATGGACAATTACTTCGAAATCTCCAGATTCTAAAGCAAGATTATAAATTCACATTTATATCGATAATAATTGGTGACTTGTTCTGTGGGTCAGTACCTAAGTGACAATCGAGAAAAACTAGGGCTTTCAGAAAAAGAAATCAACCAGCTAATTACAAATACAATCTGTAAGTGGTACAATAAAAATATGCAAGACATTTCTCAAGTTTAAAATGATACTTTGTTTTTATTATTTGCATCTTAATGATGGAGCTTTGAATTTTTGTTAGAAACCATTCCTTCCTTGGAGGAAGAATTCAAATAATCAAAAACAGAAGAAATCATTTGTACACAAATTCAGTAGAAGATATGACACATGATTAGCAACTGGCCGAAAATATTGTCTTGCTACTATTTCCTATTGCAAACATGATGCTATTGCAAAATCAGTATGGTATACCATCCATTGGAAAGACTGTCCTGAGATAAATATAGAGAACACCTCTGTTCTGAACATATATGTATCTATCAACACAAGGAATATTGGTTGAACGTTTGCATCAAAACAACTATAAGCATAACAGGCCTGATATTTGTATGGAACAGAAAAAAATCATGTGCAGTTACAGAGGTATGCAGCAGATGCAAACATTTCTTCCAAAATCAAAAATAAATACACAAATGTGCACAGGTGTGGCTGTGTGGTAAGAAGTTTGTTTGCCAACCACATGGTTCTAGGTTCAGTTCCACTGTGTGGTACTTTGGGCAAGCATTTTCTACAATAGCCTTGGGCCAAACAAAGCCCTTTGATAGGCAGAAACTGAAAGAAGCCTGTTGTCATCATCATCATTATCATCATTGTTTAACGTCCGTTTTCCATGCTAGCATGGGTTGGACGGTTTGACCTGGGTCTGGGAAGACAGGAGGCTGCACCAGGCTCCAGTCTGATCTGGCAGTGTTTCTACAGCTGGATGCCCTTCCTAATGCCAACCACTCCATGAGTGAAGTGGGTGCTTTCTATGTGCCACCAACACAGGGGCCAGAGGAGACTGGCAACGGCCACAATTGGTTGGTGCTTTTTATGTGCCACAAGGCATGGAAGCCAGTCAAGGCGGTACTGGCATCGGCCACGTTCGGATGGTGCTTCTTACAAGCCACCGGCATAGGTATCACAACTACAATTTCCATTTGATTTTTATTTTGATGTTGATGTACTTGACTCAATAGGCCTCCTCAAGCACAGCAGGTTGCCCTATAACCCAAGGTACTTTTGAATGGGCTGGGGCTGGTTATGTGAAACTGGTGTAGGATACAGCCATGAACTCACTTTATTTGCCAGGTCTTCACAGGCACAGCATATCTCCAGAGGTCTCGGTCTTTCGTCATTGCCTCTGTGAGGCCCACCGTTCGAAGGTCATGCTCGACCACCACATCTCATGTCTTCTGGGGTCTACCTCTACCCCGGATTCCTTCAACTGTTTGGGAGTGGCACTTCTTCGCACATCTCTCCTCATCCATCTGTAGTACATGACCACACCAGTGCAAACGTCTCTCTTGAACGCCACATCCGATGCTTCTTATGTCCAACATTTCTCTCAGTGTGCTTACACTGTCGTGTGTGCACACTGACATTACACATCCAGCGGATCATACTAGCTTCATTTCTTTCGAGCCTACGCATGTCCTCTACAGTCACGGCCCATGTTTCACTGCCATGAAGCATGGCAGTTCACACACATGCATCGTACAATCTACCTTTCACTCTGAGCGAGAGGCCCTTTGTCACCAGTAGGGGTAGAAGCTTTGTGAACTTTGCCCAGGCTATTCTTATTCTAGTCGTAACACTCTCTGAGCATCCACTCCCACTACTAACTTGGTCACCTAGGTAGTGGAAGCTATCAACTACTTCTAGTTTCTCACCATGACATGTGATGGAATCTGTTTTCTGAGCATCTATGGTGTTTATTGCCCCTGTGCATCTGCCGCACACGAAAGCTAACTTCTCAGTTAATCTTCCTTTGATGTTGCTGCACGTCTTATGTGTCCAAAGCTTACACTGAGTACATCTTATGAAGTTTCTACCTACACCTTTTCTACAGATTGAGCAGGGCCACCTACCTGAGGGTGTGTGTGATGAGTTTGCCTTCCTACTTACAAGAAATTTGGTCTTTGCTACATTGACTCTAAGGCTTTTTGATTCTAAACCTTGTTTCCACACCCAAAATTTCTTTGTTAGTTCTGGTAGTGATTCTGCTATGAAGGCCAGGTCATCAGTATAGAGGAGCTAGTTGAGTATATATAAAAACTCAAATCGGACTGGAACCTGGCGCAGCCTTCCACCATGCCAGCCCAGTTAAACCTTCCAACCCATTCCAGCATGGACAACAAACGTTAAATGATGATGATGATGATGATGATGATGATGATGATGATTATGATATATATATAGATGTTTATCAATTCTTGTACTTTTGTTATATATATATCAATTCTTGTACTTTTGTTATATATATATATCTATCTAT
>NC_068982.1:126630934-126637843 GCF_001194135.2 Octopus bimaculoides
CATAAATGAGGTTACTCGAGGAACAAGAGAAATTGGTTTTAATTTTAAACTTTGTTCCTCGTTTGAAGGTAAATTCAGAGCCTTCAAGTAGGTAAGGGCAGGTGCCACAATTAGGGCGTGCACATTTTTTAACTGATGGGGGTGGAAGTGGTGTATGTACTTTTTTGTACTTCTTTGTAAAAAAAATTTTCATTCTCCTTCTTGATAATTTGCTTCATCGCAATGAAAACCGGTTAGAAAAAATCTTCATTAAATTGTGCTCCCAGTTCAGCATTCTGGCTTTTTTACATTTTCCTATATATATATATATATATATATATTAATTCTAGTGTATCTTCTATTACTGGGATTGTTTGAGTTTTCAACCTTCACATTCTGTTTTTATTTCTAAGTTCTTATTCTTAGACAGCTCCTCTTGCTCATTCAGGGAAATGTTTTCCATTCACTGGAACTGAAATTCCTATTAACATGAGCTCTCCTCTCTCTCCCTCTCTCCCTCCCTCTCCATCTCTCTCTCACTCTCACTCTCTGAGGGCCTTTACAATAGCAGCTGTATCTCAGTAACAATAATTGAAACTTCTATTTAGCAGGAAATTGTTCTCTCTGTGGTTTTTAACAATAACAGATAGAAAGATGTTTTATTTGACTGTCTACAATAATATGACAGAATGGCAAATAATATAAAGCTGAAAGTTAGACAATCAGAAAAAAGGCAGTGTTCTTAGTCTGAGTTGTCTTCTACAACTTTTGCTTTTTCAAAAGGAAAATAGAGAATAGAGAATAACATTGAAGATAAGAAAATCACATGACAGAACATGAAATATAGAATGAAATACGATTCAAAAACAAGCATAGAAATATCATATATAAAATATAAACAAAAATATCATCATCATCATCATCTGTGCCATTGTCGTTGTCATTGTCATCACCACTGTCATTGGTGTTGTTATCCTCGTCGTTGTCATCATCGTTGTCATCATAGTTGTTGTTGTCGTCATTGTCCTCCTCCTCCTCCTCCTCATCATCATCATCATCACCATCATCATTATCATCATCATCATCATCATCATCATCATCATCATCGTCGTCGTCGTCGTCGTCGTCATGGTTGTCATCATTTAATGTCCCCTTTTCTATGCTGGTATGGGTTGGCTAGTTTGACAGAAACCACCAAGCCAGAGGGTTACATTGATCTCCTGTATCTGCTTCGGTACGGTTTCCATTTTCGAGTGCTCTCCCTAACACCAACCATTTTACAGAGTGTACCAGACACACATGCAGACACACACACACACACACTGGCACTCCATGGGTTGTTACAACAGCGAGTGTTCCAATTGATCTGATCAATGGTACAGCCTATTCACAAAATTAGCATGCAAGTGGCTGAGTGCTTCACAGACATAGTTCTCAGGGAGAGTCAGTATGATACAGAATGTAAAAAAGGCTGAAGCTTTTGAATTACAGGTTCAACTCATCTCAGTGTCCATTATAATCCAGTTTTAGATGAAAGTATTATGAAAATTAGAGCTTTGCAAGGAAAAGATAGATGGCTTCATATTCACTTACTCTCAGGATTATCTAAAATTAAATAATCATTGTTTTTAGGTTGTATCTTGGGAGGGTCATTATGCCAATTATAAACACACATACTGCTTTTATTTAACTTCTTTTATTATCCTTCATCAGCTAACTATCAATTTAACTAATAAACTAATGAATTATTTAACTAGTCATTTTTTCTCTCAATCAATCACCTAGGTTCATAAGACTCTTTTTGTCAGTGATATGCACTCTCTATTTCAGGACTGCCATGGGTCTATCTGTCTTCTTTATATTTGCATAATGGCCCTTCCAAGATACAACAAAATCTGTTTCAACACATGAGTTCCCATCAAGAATCTTGCAAACCAAATGCAAAAGGATACAATCAGTAACGGCACAGATTAAGTTTGGAATATTTTTGGGTGAAGTAAAAGCTGCAATTATGGTAATCCAATGCATCTTAACCATTCAGACATTGTGGAGCAGTTTTTCATCCATTATTTAGCCAAAGGTAATATGCAATTTGCTGTTCCAGAATGATTTTAAACCTTTGTTGATTGTTGTAAGAAGATGAGAGCTGAATTAACAAAACTTGATTTTGGAAATATTCAAAATATTTTGTGGTGCTTATTAAAAATTGTCATGAACTGAATTATGATTATACCACCAACGTGTCTGGCATGTACAATTATACCTAAAAGGACATTATTGCTGTTAATCCATTGTACAATTATCATTCTTGTATCTGCCTTTTGCTAAACACATACACACATTTATATGTATATACATACATACATACATACATACATACATACATACATACATATGTGTGTTTGCGTGTGTGTGTGTGTGTGTGTGTGTGTGTGTCTATGGGTCAGATTCTATGGCATATTGCACTGAGGCAATAACATTTTTGGAGTAGTGCAAACAGTTTAGAATTTGCTTTCTTACAGTCTCCACTGCCGGACTATTCTCAAGGAAATTGTGGGTGAATCCATCCATGCTGTCAGGTGATTGTTGAGTGGACCAAGTTGTCAAGTGTGCAACCATCTGCTGCCCATCTTGCAAGAATACAATATGTACTAAAGAAATTTCTATCTCTCAACCTTGTCAAAAACTGCAAATGAATTTGAAGATGTAACGAAATATCTGTCATCCTTCATTTGTATCCTGATGACATCAATGTCATTGGAGTTCTCATACAAATCAACATTAGAAATAACATTAACCAGGTCTGAGATGCAATAGTGAACACAGGAGATTCAATTGTAGCATTGTTCTTGAATTAGCTATGTGGGGAATGGTTAGCCATTTTATCCATCCATTCGTTTGTCCATCTGTCCGTTCGTCCATCCATCTGCCTGTCTGTCCGTCCATCCATCCATCCATCCATCCATCCATCCATCTATCATTTATCCATCCAGCCAGCCAGCCAGCCAGCCAACCACCCATCCAGCCGGCCAGCCTGCCATCCATCCACTTTCTCAGCCCACTATGCTCAGGAGGGTCATGGGGCTGAGTCCTCAGGTACCTCTTCTACATGGTCCTGAAAGCAACTGTCATTACACTTCCTGGTGGCTGGATCCCCAAACATGATCAACTGAGACTATGGATGTTATCCAACCATCTTAATCTTGGTCTACCCTTAGATCTCCTACTAATTGGCTCAGTTTGAAAAATCTGTCTTGTGATTCTTTCCAGTAACATTCTCATCACATGACTTTAGAATCAGAGGTGTTACTTCTCAATGTGGAGAAGTAGCAGCTTGACTTGGAGAGACTCGCTGATCTCTGAGCTATGCACCCTGTCAAGTTCAGTTATTCCAGAGATCCTTTGGAAGAACTCCCTTTCATCTGCTTATATTCACAATCATAGTCTCTCCTTGTACTCATCCATTTTAAATTAAACAAAAACTGGTGGCTTAAGACAACAGTAAAGCAGTTTGATGTTGCAAACACAATTAATAGATTCTTCTAAGTTCTGTGGTAATATTGGTTTCAAATTTTGGCACAAGGCCAGTAATTTCTAGGAAGAGTGTAAGTCAATTACATCGACTCTAGTTCTCAACTGGTGCTTATTTTATCAACCCCAAGAGGATGAAAGGCAAAGTCGACCTCAGCAGCATTTGAACTCAGAACATAAAGATGGATGAAATGTTGCTAAGTGTTTTTCCAAGGTATGCTAATTCTGCCAGCTCTCTGATTTTTATTGTTCTGTGGTAATACTGAAGCATGACAGAAGAGGACCTTAGGCTTACGGGCCAAAGATTATTGGACAAATACTCAGATAATCTCAGAAACTGTATCAACAGAAGGGGAAATAAAGCATCATACTTTGGTGAAGATATGAGGTCACATAAACTTTTAAACACAATAGAAATGTACAAATGAGATGATATATTTCCAAAACTGTGTGTTGAGAGTATTCTATCTATTGTCAGTATTGGTAGTATCTGCTGAGAGCACTTTTGACAAACTAAAGCTCATTAATAGCTTCTTGCGGAACATGATGACATAGGAAAGACTGAATGACCTAGCTGTCCATAGAATTGAGAACAAACTTAAAGGAGAATGAATTTCAATGTAATAAAAAAAAGCCAAAAATTTCTGCTTTGAAAAGGATACACAAAGCATGTTTTCTTTAGCTATATGAATTTCCAGTTCTGCATTAGGAAACTCATTAAAGTAATTCTTGATAATGTGTTTAAACTTTCAATAAATTATCCATCTAATTGAACAGATGTTAACTTTTTTTTTTATTTTCACAAAATGATATCATTGATTGTTAAAGGTCTTTATTCATAGGAAATTTCACAATGGGAATAGGTTCTTAACACTATGAGTTAGTGGTCTAAAGACTAGAAATATTGCTAAAATTGCAAAAAGTCTAGTGTCTCCAAATCTTAGACTCTCGTACCTGCTGGAAAGAGGAGCAGAGCATGTGCTCTTAGTTCTAGCACCAGACTTCACTACAACAATTAGTAGTCTTCATCTGAGTGTGTGTACAGATGTTCTCATTGATAGGTGTTCTTAAACTCCTCTGTCTTGGCCATAAAACTCTAATAAATAGATGGAGATCAAGAACCAAGCCTTAATGAACACATGCTTGCACACTGAAACAGCTGGTAACTCCCACTTTCTGACAGTGTTTCTGTCCATGACATGCATGGCTCACACAAAGTGCTTCACACAGTCAACAAATGCTAGGTATTATCGCTTGATATATGCTAATAACTTCTGTTGCAGTTATTGCATTGGAAAGAGGGTGTCAGTGATTTTTCATTTCAAAACCTGAACTGTATCACATTAGAAAAAACGGTATTAGTTGCACCCTATACCAGTACAATCATGAACTGTATCTCATCTTCTTTATTAGTTGTGTTACAACTTATGTTACTTTCATAACTTGATGACTTCTGTAGTCAAGAAAAACTAATATTAGTAAAAGATTATTATTATTTTCATTTATTTAACAAATATGGGAGACAACTACTGATGTGTTTCAATATTATTCTAACCTTTTTAGTGAAACATAGTATCTTCACCATACTTGTCAGAGGAGTGATGAGGGAATCATTAAATAATACATAACATTGTACACTGATTCTATAGTCAGTGCTGGAAAGTCCTTGGTCATAAAAGAACTCAACCAAGGTTGGCCTGGGGCTAAATATCAACAACAATCTGAGTGTAAATTTGCTGGTATTGGTCAACAAAATCGCTTACAAAATACTTAAATTAAGAACATCATTCATGTGAAAATTAAAAGTTATTATTAACATATTTATTGCAAGTAACACTAAAGAAGCTAAATTACATAACTACAAGTAAACAACTGACAACAGGTTTTGTTGCCAAAACATTCATCAGATTTCTACTTGAAATGAAGATCTTTCTTGTCATATAAGACACAAAAATAAGATTGGTAGCATCAAATACTTACTGCATACTATAGAAGAGACAAGGAAAGATGTTTAGCCTGTTTCTAGTGATATTTAAATTCCTTCTGTTAGAAAACAAAATTATGTAACAAAATTATTATTATTATTATTATTATTACGTTGTTTTTTTTTTCTTCTTTCTCCAAATTTTCTTCCATTTCTCGCCGAGTGTTTTCCGTACACCTAGGGCAGAGAAGCTCATTGTATGCATTCCCAGTTTACACATGCAAATTCACAGGTAAAATATGTATTTAAAAAAAAAACTTAATAAATAAATAAATTCATGAATGGATGTTGTTTTCACAGCGATAATGCTCTTCTCAGTACATGATTTGTTCCAGTTAACATGATTTTTTTGCACTTCTTGTAGGGATGGTAAGCCTGGTATCATTTTCAAATAGGCTTCAGTACCTTTTTTTATCATTCTTAGAGATCCTACAATCACTGGTATGGTAGTTGCCCTGAGATGCCACATTTTTTCAATTTCTATTAGCAAATCTTTATATTTACTGATCTTGTCAAATTCTTTCGCCGCTATATTATGATCGCAAGGAATACTCATGTCAATTAATAAACACATCTTCTTTGTCTGATCTTTTATAATGATATCCGGTTTATTAGCTTTTATTATTATTATTATTATTATTATTATTATTATTATTATTATTATTATTATTATTATTATTATTATTATTATTATTATTATCATTATCATTATTATTATTATTATCATTATTTTTATTATTATTATAATTGAGTGAGAGAGCAGTGCATACCATCAAAGTGACACTGGGGTAAAATATACAAAGCCCAGTATACCTATCATGACTAACCATCTGATAAGGGCACACCAGGCACATGCATCACAACCACATGTGCATGACATGGTGATCTCATATCAAGATAAACAGTGCATGACCTTGCAGGTGAGGCCCAGTTAGAATTTTCTTCAGGTTGAGTAGCCCATCCTGCTCAAAAAGTCCCTGAATAAGGGTTGTTTAAGGATGTTGAATGAAACACACATGCTTCCATAGATGAATTATCCAAACCCCAAAGAATATCTCTCGAACTGGCTCCTCTGCAAGTGACATGTAAAAACACTATTTGAGCATGGCCATTGCCAGTACCGCCTGACTGGCCCTCATGCCAGAGTCACGTAAAAGCACCCACTACACTCTCGGAATGGTTGGCACTAGGAAGCGCATCCAGCTGTAGAAACTCTGCCAGATCAGATTGGAGCCTGGTGCAGCCATCTGGCTCACCAGTCCCCAGTCAAACTGTCCAACCCATGACAGCATGGAAAGCGGACGTTAAATGATGATGATGATGATGATATGGCTATGATGCTCCCCGACTACTTCTGCTCATGATCAGAGATGCACATATCATCAGCCACCAAGGGACATGCTCAACTGGTTAAG
>NC_068982.1:126637853-126640353 GCF_001194135.2 Octopus bimaculoides
ACCAAGGGACATGCTCAACTGGTTAAGGTCAAGCAACTGACAAGCAAATCTGTGGTATTGAGCAGAATATTTGCTGTAACCCATCTTATTATTTTATTATTATTGTTATCATTATTGTTGCTGTAGTTGTTGTTGTTGTTGTCGTCGTCATCGTCATCGTCGCCATCATCATCATCATCGTTATCATCATTTTGATTATTATTATTATTATTATTATTATTATTATTATTATTATTATTATGAACATTTGCTGGTAATAAGTTTACCCATCAAAAAAAGAGAGGAGGAGGAGAAAGAGGGAGAGAAGGAGAGAGAGGGAGAGAGAAGAGGAGAGAGAAAGAAATGAGAGAAGGAGAGAGATGTAGACATGTTCAGCTGCATTATTCAAGTTCATATTTAGAATAGTAATCAGCATTTAATTAACAAGCAGATGTCTTGGTTTAAACATAGGCACTAAGTCAGGTATTTTGTAAGGAGTAACTAATAGAAAAATTCTGTTTCTATTTATAACTCTGAAGTTTTATTTTGCCATAGAAATAATTAGTTACATACCAGATACACACACACACACACACACACACACACACACACACACACACACACACACACACACACAAGCCATATACTTTTTTTGTGATGGTTATGTGGTTAAGAAGCTCACTTTGCAACTGCCTGGTTCTGGGTTCAGTTCCACTCTGCACTGCTTTGAGCAAATGTCTTCTACTATAGCCCCAGAATGAACTTGGCAGATGATAATTATGTGGTATACATGTGTGTGTGTGTGTGTGTGTGTGTGTGTGTGTGTGTGCATACATGTGTCTTTGTATTTCTGTTTGTTCATCTGTCTTCCATTTGACAACTGGTACTGGTTTGTTTATGTCTCTGGAACTTAGCACTGTGGCGAAAGAAACCAATGGAATAAGTATCGGGAGCGATTTCTTCAACTAAACCTTCCAAGATGGTGCTCCATCATGGCCACAGTCCAATGACTGAAAACAAATAAAAGATTACTTTTTATATGTTATATGAATACACGACAGAGTGTAAGCACCTTGAGAGGAAAGTTAGACATAAGAAGCTTCAGATGTGGTGTGCAAGAGAGACAACTGTGCTGGTATGGTCATGTGTTGTGAATGGATAAGAACAGCTGTGTGACAATGTGTCACACCCTAGCAGTAGAGGGAACCTGTGGAAGAGGAAGACCTGGGATGAGGTGGTGAAGCATGACCTTCGAAAGTTGGGCCATAGGGAGGCGATAATAAGGAGATATGCTGTGCTTGAGAAGACCCGGCAAGCCAAGTGAGACTGTAACTGTGGCCTATGCCAGTGCAGCATAACCAACCCATTTAAGAGTACCCTTCAATCATTGGGCAATAAGCTGCACTTGAAAAGGCCTGTTGAGTCAAGTGAAGTTGTTGTTGTGGCCGATGACAGTACCGCCTGATTGGCACCCGTGCTGGTGGCACGTAAAAAGCACCATTTGAGCGTAGTCAATGCTAGTGCCGCTTGACTGGTCCCATGCCAGTGGACATAAAAAGCACCATTTGAGTGTGATTGGTGCCAGTGCCACCTGACTCGATCCCGAGCCAGTGGCATGTAAAAAGCACCATTCGAGTGTGGTCGATGCCAGTGTCAGCTGACAGGTCCCATGACAGTGGCACATAAAAAGCACCATTCAAGCATGGTCGATGCCAGTACCGCCTGACTGGTTCTCATGCTGGTGGCATGTAAGACGAACCCACTACACTCTCACAGTGGTTGGCATTAGGAAGGGCATCCAGCTGTAGAAACTTTGCCAGATCAGATTGGAGCCTGGTGCAGCCATCTGGCTTGCCAGTCCTCAGTCAAATCATTCAACTCATGGAAAGCAGACGTTAAACGACGATGATGATGATAATGATGTGTATATAAAAGGTACAGGTGCAAGTGTGTGGTAGGAAATTTGCTTCCCAGCTGCATGGTTCCAGGTTCAGTACCACATGGTATCTTGGGCAAGTGTCTTCTAATAAAGCCTTGGTTCAACCGAAACCTTGTGAGTGGATTTGGTAGATAGAAACTGAAAGAATCCCATCACACACACACACACACGTGTGTGTGTGTGTATGTGTTTGTGTATGTGTGTGTGTGTTTGTTTATGTGACTATGTCAGTGGTTGTGTTTGTCACCCCACTGCTGCTTGGCAACTGGCGTTGGTGTGTTTACATCCCTGTAACTTAGCAGTTCGGCAAAAGAGACTGATAGAATAAATACTTGGCTTACAGAGAATAAATCCTGGGGGTGATTTCTTCAACTCTCCAGCATGGCCGGCCACAGTCAAATGACTGAAACAAATAAAAAAAAAATGAAAGCATAAAAAAATACAATGTGTAAGAGCACCTGTTTTGTGTAGATATGTTTACAAACATAGATAAATGTTTGTATATTCATTGATCTCTTTGTTTGTTTTTTGGTAGATCTATCCATGGTATGGATGAATGCATATCAAGACCCTGTTTTACTG
>NC_068982.1:126645353-126647709 GCF_001194135.2 Octopus bimaculoides
CGCCCTATTGTAATTATTTCATTTCTACGCATTTTGGGTTCAAACCTCACCATGGCTTCTTCAATGGTAGACTTAATCTATTGCTCAGTTTCACATAACCATCTGGCACCTAGGGTTTCTTTAGCAGAATCTACTCTGTTGTAAACACAGGGACCTGATCTCCAGTCTGAGGATATCTTCTCCCCTCTCACAAGTTTTGGTGGAGGGGACCTGTGAAAGGTTAAGGGCACTGCCTTCCCTTCTGACTAAAAGATAAAATGAAATAAAACTTAGTTGAATATCATCATCATTATCCTCATTTATCGTTCGTTTTCCTTGCTGCTACAGGCTGGATAGTTTGATAGGAGCTGGTAAGCTGGAGCACTAGGCACCAATTGTCTGCTTTGGCATGGTTTCTACAGCTGGATGTCCTTCCTAATGCCAACCACTTTACAGAGTGTCCTGGGTGCCTTTTAAGTGGCACCAGCATAGGTTCATTATACATGGCAGAAGCATGGGTGCTTTTGGGTGGTACCAGCATGGATGGTCATCTGTGGCACTGGCGTGGGTGCTTTTATATGACACAGGTGCTTTTGCAAGCAAGGCACTGGGGGTTACTCTTATATAAAAGTTGGGAACTAATCAGAGAACTCTTACTAAAGTCGGAATTTCAAAAAATTCTCTCTCTATTTGAAAAGACAGTGTATTTGGAGGATGTGGAAGAAAATTGATACTGCACACTAGTGAGACATGGAAATTGAAAGTAGAAGACCCGTGGCAAACAAAGAAGAATGAACCAAGTATGATTATTTAGATTTACAATGCAGGAAAGGCAAAGTGTAAGTGAGATAAGAAAGTAGTTGGGGATTAAAAGCATCAGCTGTCATTGTTAGGCTTTTTTTCTTTAATGATATTACACAAGTCTTGTAATATTATAGAAGATTTTTATGTTATTTTTCTTTTTGCATACTTAAATTTTTTTTAGTATCATGTTAGAATAGATATGTATGAGAGAGGCAGCTGCATATAACAGCTACACAGCCCTGCTGATATGAGAAGGAAGAACAGCTTTTACTAATATGAATATGCGATGTGAATGATGTTGGTCAGAAAAAATAGTGAAAAATGAGAGAGTGGATGAAGAAGTGGAGAAATCAGATCTAAGGAAAACAAACCCTCAAAAATGAGGGGACAAAGGGTTGAGAAGATTATGAAGTATTGTAGAGAACTCATTCTCAACCAGCATGAAAGACAGAGTTCAATATGTATTACACACATGAATCCACAAGCCTAAATCACTTGACTACTGGACACAAGGTTGAACAATCAGGTTGTACTGATGACATTTATAGAGGCAGAAACAGATGTTTGTGACTGTCCTCTTATCTCCAGACAATAAACTTGTCCTTTCATTTAAGGGCATGTCAGGTTTGGAGAATTCTTGATTCTTGAGATTATCTCCTGTTCTTCTATGGAGCTGGTCTTAACTCCCATTGGGTAATTATGATATATATTTTAGAAGCAGCAATGATTTTAATAAATCATGAATTTATGTTGTACAGTATTTGATATACCTGTATTTGCTTATGTTCTTCAAATTCATGCTACTAGTTACTCTGAGTTAAGCTGCAGAGTTAATCTGTGGCAAAGCAGGCAGTGGAGCTTGGCATAGTCTTCTGATTTGTCAGCTCCTGTCAAACTGTCCAACAAACTATTCCAGCAGGAAAAACAGATGTTAAATGTAGATGATTTAATTTCAAAGACATACATAGATATATATATGAATAAAAAATATATATATATAATAAAAAGAAAAAGAGAATATATGTATCATCATCATCATCATCATCATCATCATTTAACGTCCATTGTCCAACATGGACAATGGACGTTAAATGATGATGGCATGGGTTGGATGGTTTGACTGGGCTGGCACACTGGAAGGCTGCACGAGACTCCAGTCTGATTCGGTATGGTTTTCTACGGCTGGATGCCATTCCTAATACCAACCACTCCATGAGTGTAATGGGTGCTTTTATATGCCACCAGCATGGGTACCATTTGTGTGACGCCGAAGTGCATTTACATGCACACACACACACTTATATATCAAATCTACCTATATATATATATACAAGAATAAGGGCAGGGAATCGTCAATTAATAATAGAATTAATAATTAACAATTTTGCCAAGTAGTTCAGTATGAAAAAACCTTTATCGGTAAAACCATTTATCATCATAAATATACAGGGATTAGCATTGAGTTGCTTCTCCAACATACTAAAAATTTAGAAATAGCAGTCAAAGAACTACTGATTCTAAACTACAAATTTTTCTCTAAACGGATGGCGATATTTATGACACTTTGACTGCT
>NC_068982.1:126648220-126657826 GCF_001194135.2 Octopus bimaculoides
GATCGTATCTGATTAACTAAAGACTTGTTGTTTATGCTTTTCCCTCCGGTTTTTTGTTCTATGTGTGCCATAAATATCGCCATCCGTTTAGAGAAAAATTTGTAGTTTAGAATCAGTAGTTCTTTGACTGCTATTTCTAAATTTTCAGTATGTTGGAGAAGCAACTCAATGCTAATCCCTGTATATTTATGATTATATATATATATATATATATATATATATATATACATGTATGTGTGTGTGCATACACGCATCCGTGTAATTGAAAAATTTGGTGTCAACAAGAAGGAGTACGGCTGGACATTTATTTTCAATCACTACAATTGTTTCTATGCAACATAGTTCTCCAGGCATGCTGGTACTTGATTATACAACCATTTTCCTGCATTATTATTTCCTTTATCTATTCATTCACAACAAAAGCCCAAACGCAAATACTACTACTGGATACAGGGTGAAATCTGAAGGTGGACGAGCTTTATACTATACTGTACTATCTTCTTAACAGAATATATCATAACTATATATATATACATATGACACTGTTATTAAATAGCAATTGAATACATGATTATCTCCGAGAAATACTATTTGTCATCAGTTGTCCTTTTCATTGTCATCCTCTCCCTACCCCTCTTCCTCATTATTAACTAACTTTAAATAGTAACATGAAATTCCAGCTATATTGTGTGACATTACTGTATACTTTAACAAAGCCACTTTAAATCCTACTGTACACTCTCTGTGTCCCCCCATCTCGTTCTAACTATTTACACACACACACACACACACACACACACACACACACACACACACACATGCATATATATATTAGGCAACGAGCACAAAAAAATGGGAAATACAGTAGGGACAAGCTTTAATAAATGTTGTATTAGTGTAAAAAGAATAGAAGTGTCTTGATGTTTTGGATGTTAGTCCTTCATCAGAAAAAAAAATCTGAAGAAGTAACGTGGAAAATATATAGAATAAGAAAGTGTGGTTGAAAAAAGGTGGAGAAGAATAGGGGGTCAGGTGGAAATGCAGTTTTAAGGGGAATTAGGAAGTGAAGGGAAGGAGGTGTGGTGTGTGTATGCATAGAAGGGTATCCATGTATGGAGATGGGGATGGGGAGTGGAATTATGGTATATTGAAGTGTGTGGAAGAGTGTGAGTATGGGAGTGGAGTAGCATGGGATAATGGGGATGTAGGAGGGTGGTGTGTAAGTGTAATTGTATTGCGAGAGGAAGATATGGAGGGAAAGAGGATGTGGTAGGCTTGATGATGAGGTGAAAGGAAAAATAAGAGGAATGTCGTGTTAAAGAAAAAACTGATGAAAAAGCTATATAAATAATAAAAAACAGTTCAAAAATATAAAAAATAGTAGTGATAGCACAATAGCATGCTGTCTATCTGTCTATCTGTCTATCTGTCTATCTGTCTATCTGTCTATCTGTCTATCTGTCTCTTTCTCTCTCTTTCTACACACACACACATACATATATTGTCATCATAATCATCAACTTTTTACATTAATTTTCTTTCATGTGTGCATGGGCTGGCCAGATCTTATCTGCTACAATATCTCACCACTTGTTGCAGTTATCTTAACTTTGAAGGTTCAACCTCTTGAGCTCAACCTTTAATACTTCTTCCCATATCTTCCTTGGTTTTTCACTTCTGCAGGTTCCTTCCAGTGAAATTACTTGACACTCTTTTATTCAACTGTCATCATCCATATGCATCACTTGTTCATACCAGCACAGCATTCTATCTCATACACAATACTTAATTCCTCTTATATTCAGTTTTCCTCTCAGCTCATTTCTGCTTTGTCATTTATGCACACCTTCATTGCACATCCAGCAGTGCATGCTCACCTTATTTCTCTCTATCAAGTCTTAACCTCTAACAGTCATGCTAAATATTAATAAAGTCCTACACATGTAATAGAGTTAGGTGAAAAATAACCTTCATTAACTGAGATTACTTTCACAATTGTTGGTCGGTCTCTCTCATACCTTTTCCTTTTTAGTTTCTGTCAGACATAGGACACTGACCATGCTGGGGCACTGCCTTGAAGGGTTTAGCCAAACAATTCGACCTCACTCTAATTTTTTAAAGTTAGGTGTGTAATCTGGCAAACTCTTTTGCTGAACCTCTGAGTTACAGGGAAATAAATGAACATAAACAAACCATTACCAATTGTAAAGAGGTGGGATGGGACAAACACAAAGACACACATGTACACAGACACACAGACACACAGACACACAGACACAAACACACACACACACACACATACACACAAACACACACAAACACACAATATTTATGTGCTTACTCTGGGTATATATATATATATATATATATATATATATATATATATATGACAGGCTTCTTTCAGTCTCCGTCTACCAGATCCACTCACAAAGCTTAGGTTGGCCCAAAGCTATAGCAGATGACATTCGCCCAAGGTGCCATGCAGTGGGACTGAACCCGGAACCATGTGGTTGGTAAGCAAGCTACCTACTACACAGCTACTCCTGCCTGATCATCTCAAAGTAGTAAATATAGATTGCTGAAGAGATTTGATAAGATCAAAACGTCTGTTGCTTTGCTTTCATCAGTTGGCTTTAAAGACAAAGCTTACTCGTGGCTGCATTGTTTTCATTTTCTAGAAATTTGGCAGAGTACATGCTATTAGGATTATCTCCCTTACTTGTTGATTTTAAGATGTTAAACAACCATGCAGGAGTGTTTTGCCTCGTAAGTGCAAAGGTTGTTTTAATTAACCAAAGCTTATTTTTAACTCACTATATTACATATGCAAAGCTGTAATATGTTTGAATATATTATGTGTGTGTATATGCGTGTGTGTGCTTTTATATATGGATATATATATATATACACATATATATGTACATATACATACATACACACACATACAATCACAAATACAATGTACATATATGCAGATACGCACACACACACACATACACATGTGTGTGTGTGTGTGTATGTGTGTGTATGTGTGTGTACCTATGTGTTTATGTATATGAATATATATACATGTAACATATATATACATGTACAGTTATATAGAAATAGACCTCTGTGTGTGAGTGTATATACACTCAGACACACATATAACTTAAGTAATGATATAATACACTTAGTATGCCAAACAAAAAACACAAACTAAGAATAAAAGCAAAATCTTCTTTGATATAACAAAACTTGAGCAATTCTTAAAGCAAGTAAAAATTAAAAATTAAATAAATAAATAAGAGAAACAATAGAAAGAAAAAGGATAATAGGAATCTAAGTTCTAGAAGGAATCAAAAGCCAAAATTTAAAGAAAAAATAAAGTATCATTCATTCTCATTAATATAACCAGAAATATCTTTGGTAGAATAAATATTGTGGTTATTCATACAACGAATGTTTAGTTTCTGACTAGTCTGCCTATGCAGCCGACATGTACGCATTATTGCGATAGGTACGCCCACACGTGAGTCAGCTCATGAACTCGGTGAGTCTAATAAGAATACAACCTTGCAGTGATAGCAGAAATCAATAATTTTACTGTCGATGACTGCCATGCTGGCAATACCTGGACTTTGATGAAGCTCTTGACATTATATACATTCTCATCCATGTGTTTTACTCTCAAATTCTTCCTTGCGCTCCAGCTCTATGCTATAATTCCATTTTTTTTTTTTTTACTTATTCTTCTTCTTGTTCTTTCTCTTCTTTTTCTTTTTCTTCTTCTCTTTTCTTCTCTGTATTTACTTATCAATAGATCAATACAATTCATTGATCTGTTGATAAATGTATTAAAAATCAATATTTCATATCCACCATTGAATCAAGGAAATAAAATTTTAATTCTTGGTTTACAGTTTCTTTTGCTCTGTTATTTCTTTCAGATTTCACAATAAACAGATAATGTGAGATAAAGTAGATATTTATAACATTAAATCATGTAGATTCATACCGTTTCTGTGTAATGCAATTTAAAGTAGATTGCATGTAATGTTATGTTGCCACCGTGCAACATCTGTGCAGCTTCCATGAGATTTCAAGCAACATCCATGTAGTGTCATATAGTTGCCATTTAATGTAGATAAAACAGTTTCAATGTCATGTCATGTAGCTTCCATTTGAAGACATGTAGTTTCCATGTAGTGTCTGGCATTCTATGTTGTATATATACCATTCAATGTTTTATACCCTCTGTTAATAACGAGGTACTGCCATGTTATTTCCTGCAACTCCTATGTATCATGTGAGTTTCAAAGAAATACATATAAATAAATTTTGTTTCTTTCATGTAGCTTTTTTTATAATTTAGGAAAATTAATAAATTTTATGATTTGAATGAATTTTATTGTGAAGTTCAGACATGTATTGTATATGTAAAAGCAGGCATAGCTATGTGGTCCAGAAGTTTGTTTCACAACCACATGGTTTCAGATCAGTTCCAATGGGTGGCAATTTAGGTGTCTTCCACTATAGCTCCATGCCAACCAAAGTCTTGTGAAGAAATTGGGGTTGATGGAAACTGAAGCCAATTGATAGCAGAACTCATAATATTTCTGATGAGTTGGGAATAAAAAATACTTTAAATTAGTTTTATTTTGTTATAGATTTAATGATGTTTATTCTTTATGAAACAGCTGTTGAAAGTAATTAGAAATAATGAATTATCTGTGAAATTCATGCTTCCTGCATTTCTTATATATATGTGTGTGTGTGTGTATACATATATTTCATGTTATGCAAAGTAGCATGGTCTCAGAATCTTCAACTGAAGTGAAATATAGCAAACTGCTCTATATCATTGTTAGAGTATCCACAAGTGGAGTCTAGACCATCTAGTCTGAACTGACATCGAGTCGTACTAGTTGTAATAACGAAGTCAAACCAAAGTGTGATATTTCAAAATCATTATTACAACTTATATACATATGTATAGACACACACACACACATGCGCACGCACACATACACACACACACACACACGCACACGAATATATATACATATGTACAATACATATACATATGTATATATATATATATATATATATATATATATATATATATATATATATAAATTTAAATTTAAAAGAACGATCTTTTCATAGTGGTCAGACCATATAGGGTCTACATCTAGCATATTGGATGTCCACTTAGTGGTCATCGCTTTTATATATATATATATATATATATATATATATAAACATCATCATTATCATCATCATCATCATTGTCGTCGTTTAACGTCCGATTTCTATGCTAGCATGGGTTGGATGGTTTGACTGAGGGCTGGCAAGCCAGAAGGCTGCACCAGGCTCCAATTTGATCTGGCAAAGTTTCTACAGTTAGATACCCTTCCTAACGCCAGACACACCATGAATGTCGTGGGTGCTTTTTACATGCCATCAGCACGAGGGCCAGTCAGGCAGTACTGGCATCGACCATGCTTGAATGGTGCTTTTTACATGCCACTGACACAGGAACCAGTCAGGTGGCACTGGCAAGAACCATGCTCGAATGGTGCCACACTCTCAGAGCATCCACTCCGCTGTACATACATACATACATGCACATACACACATATATGTATGTGATGTCTTCATGCTTGTCCTACACCACTTACCACCCAGTTTTAGCTTGTTTTTGTCCTCATAACTTGTTTGGAAAAAGACACTGATAAAATAAATATCAGGTTTAAGAAGAATAAGTACTGAAGCTGATTTGTTCGACAAAATCTTTGAAGGTGGTGCCCCAGTTTGGACGTAATCTAATGATTGAGACAAGTAAAAGAATAAAAGAATACATGAAAACCACTTCCCTGTAGTTTACATAGGAGTAAAATAGCTGACCACGTGCCATCAGTAATGACAGCTGATTGTAGTATTTTATATATTAATAAGGTACAAAATAAGGTACATAATAATCACACATACAAGCATTCACATGCTTCCCTTGTACATGCACACACATACATACATATACTCACACAGAGTTGAAACGCTGATTTTTTTTTCACTCTTTTCTTCCTTATTCATCTATCACCCCTTCCTTTCTCTCATTGCTATTACTTTCTCTCACTCCCTCTCAGTCAGGGCTATTACTCTCACTACTTCTCCTTCACTGAATTACTATTTTCTCTCTTCCACATGGTTGGTGAGCAAACTTCTTAACTACACATCCATGCCTGCACCTTATGTAATATTTGTATATTATTTGAAAAACTAATTTCATAGCAATAAATACAAAAGCTATGAAGTAAAATTTGAAGTCTGCCATGTCCATGAAGAATCTCTAGTTTTGTTTTTAGCTCTTTAAATAAGCTGGGGCAAGTGTAGATATTCTTGGGTCAAGAATTCTATTTCTTCCAAAAGTAGATGTTTCGGCATGGCTGTTTTGACGCTACTTATTTGACATCGCTGATTCGACATTGACTTATTTGACATCAGATGTGTCAATGCTTCTCTGGCTCTCTCTCTCACACCACCCTCCCTCTCTCTCTCCATGTTTATGTGTGTAAGCTTATTTCTTTTTTTATGTGTTTGTGGAGAGGGAAGGTGTTCAAGTAAATAGTGTTCAATGAAATTGTAGTCTCTCTCTCTTTCATTATTCTTAACTGTATGTAATTATTTCTACACAAGCACACACATGTGTGTGTGTTTGTGTGTGTGATTATTCTTTTACTTGTTTTAGTCATTTGACTGGCCATGTTGGAGCACTGCCATAAAGAGTTTTTAGTCAATGAGATCAACCCCCAAAGACTTCTTTGTAAACCTAGTACCTATTTTATCAGAGACTTTTGCTGAACTGCTAAGTTATGAGGATGTAAATACACCAACATCGGTTGTGAAGCAATGGTGGGGTGATAAAACACAAAGTGATGGTGTGGGGAGCAAACACAGACACAAGGACACATACATAAGTATATACATATATATGTATACATATATATGTATATGTATACATACACACACACACACACACATATATATACACGACAGGATTCTTTCAGTTTCCATCCACCAAATTCACTCACAAGGTTTTAGTTGGCCTGAGGCTATAGTAGGCTATAGTAGAAAAGACTTGCTCAAGGTGCTACACAGAGGGACTGAACCCAGAACCATGTGGTTGGGAAGCAAGCTTCTTACCACACAGCCATACCTGCACGTGTTTGACTATGTTTGTTTGTTTTCATTTTTAAACATAGGGTCACCAAAAATAGGCCGAACATTCAGTTAGCTGTGCCATGCCAAGCAGCTGCACCCAACTGTCTCATTTCAGTCTCCAAAGCATCAACCAATTTGCTATGCTTTGAGCAGAATCCTGAGTTTTTAAATAGACTAACTTAGCTCAGAAAATTTCTTTATTATTCATCCTATGACTACATAAATTCAGTTTGAATTACAGACCTAGAAATGAGAATCTTGAAGCTATCTTCTCTTACATTTGTGTTAGAAACAATAAGCAGCTTGATATATCTATTATGGTAACAGAATTTCTTGAAACTGCTTCAGAGAAATACAATCCGTACACACCACATCTTTCTAATTCTGCCTGCAAAATGTAAGCAGACATTTCTCACCCAAAGCTGCATCACGCTGGATTTCTTCTGTCATGCTCACTTGTTCTTACAAAACTACCATTAACCTTCAATACTCCAAAACAAAATATTTATCGCACTAAGATCACATGTCCCTGCGAGGCTTCCATTCTTTTTATAGATATTACTGCAGTTGCTCTCGACATCGTCGTCATCATCATCATCATCAACATCATTACCACCACCACCATCATCATCATTACCACCACCACCACCACCACCACCACTATTGTCATCATCATCATGGTCGTTGATAGTGTCTCCGTCATCATCACCATCAAAGTCATCATCAGCATTATCATCATTACCACCTCCACTACTGCCACCACCGTCAGCATCATCATCATCATCATCATCCTCAAAGTCATCATTATCATCGTCATTGTCGTTGATGTAGTCTTCATCATCATCATCATTATAAGTGTCATCATAACAAGCAATGCCTCAACTACCACACCACAACCACCACTGCCACTATGATCGTCGTCATCATCATCATCATCATCAATCGTCATCTATCGTCATCTTCATCATCATGATCAACATCATCTTCCTCCTCCTCCTCCTCCTCCTCCTCCTCCTCATCATCATCATCATCATCATCATCGTCGTCATCATTGTCATCTTCCTCATAGCAATGAACAAAACATTTCTTAAAAGAGCAAAAATCAGCAAGCCACCACTTAACAGCACCGTTCGGTTTATTTTTCACCAGAGAGTAGAAACGATATTTTCAAAGCTTTAATTCCGATTTTAAGTTTTTTTCTATTTTTTTAAAAGATTCTTTTTGAATGTTGTATTCCTTACAAGTTCCCTGAACATTTTGCTTCATACAGATATGGTTACAAGGCTTGAAAAAAAAAATTATTGCAATACAAATACTTCATCTCAAAAGATATCAATTATAAATATTTTATACTTAAATTCAGAATAATTCTTGTTGTGTCTTGGGAAGGTCATTATGCCAACAATAACAAGAGCACTCAGAGAGCGCAAACCTCTGTCAAGGCAACACCAACGTCCTCTCAACGATTAGCCAGAGATGATTTTTAAAATGAGAATATCTGAAATAAACTCAACTGCTCTCCCAAATGGGAATCCTAAAAATGAACTTGACCACTCTCAAAAATTAAGTAAAAAAACAGGAAAAATAATCCAGAACCTTTGTCCAGTACCGGATCAATCCCAAAATCTAATCAGTATGTGCTACTGACGAGGTCAAACATCCTTGAAAGTTTCATCTGAATCCATCCAGTGGTTCTTGAGATATCTTGTCCACGGACAAACAAACAAACATGACTGCAAACAATACCTCCGCCTTTGCTAAGGTGGAGGTAATGACACATGCACTGATTCCATATCATTTCTTTATTGTTAGTCAATTAGTTTAATATGTAACCAACTAACTTTTCAATTCTTTTACTCTTTTACTTGTTTCAGTCATATGACTGCGGCCATGCTGGAGCACCGCTTTTAGTTGAGCAAATCGACCCCGGAACTTATTCTTTGTAAGCCTAGTACTTATTCTATCGGTGTCTTTTGCCGAACCGCTAAGTGACGGGGACATAAACACACCAGCATCGGTTGTCAAGCAGTGCTAGGGGGACAAACACAGACACACAAACATATGCACACACATACACATATATATATGCATATATACGACGGGCTTCTTTCAGTTTCCGTCTACCAAATCCACTCACAAGGCTTTGGTCGGCCTGAGGCTATAGTAGAAGACACTTGCCCAAGGTGCCACGCAGTGGGACTGAACCTGGAACCATGTGGTTGGTAAGCAAGCTACTTACCACACAGCCACTCCTGCGCATGGTTAAACAATTAATTGGTTGTTTGTTAGTGAAAGTCCTTTCGTTGCTATTTGCGACATCTTCAAGGACGTGCCCTCTCTCATCAAGGTTTGCTCTGAATCTGTTCAAGAATTAGTTTTATACCAATGTGTGTGTGTGTGTGT
>NC_068982.1:126657945-126662048 GCF_001194135.2 Octopus bimaculoides
ATATAAGGGAAATAATTTGCTTATTTGGTATTAATAATAATTTCAAATTTTGGCACAAGGCCAACAAGTTCAGGAGAGGAGAGGGGTTAATTCGATTACATGAATCCCAGTATTTGACTGGTACTTATTTTTATCAAACCCCACAAAATATGAAAGGCAAAGTTGATCTCAGAGAGATTCGAATTGAGAACATAAAGACAGATGAAATGCCACTAAATGCCTGGCCTGCTAACAATTCTTATTTCTTTACTGCTCACAAGGGGCTAAACATAGAGGGGACAAACAAGAACAGACAAAGGGATTAAGTCGACCTTGGCGGAATTTGAACTCAGAACGTAACGGCAGACGAAATACCGCTAAGCATTTCGCCTGGCGTGCTAACGTTTCTGCCAGTTGGCCTGCTAGCAATTCTAGTAGCTCACTACTTTTGATTTAGTATAAATAATACCATATATACTCAAGTAATAGTCGATCTCATGTAAAAGTTGACACCCTATTCTAGGCCAAAAAATTGGTGATTTTCCATACACCCCGCATACAAGTCAACCCTAGTATTTCACGAACAACAGGACAACATTTGTGGGTTGAGGCACTGTTTTATCCTGTACGTAGAAATAGCACTGTTGCAAAATTATGTGGCTACCTTACTGTAGCCTGCTCTATTGATGGAATGCTTGGTGCTTATAATGGAATACTTGGTGCTTATAAGTAAAACACCATTTAATAGCGAGCACTACACATTTGTTGATGGGTGCTACATCACCATTACTAAAAGAAGGCACAGGATATGCTGCAAGCCTGCATACATCTTCAAGCGCAATAAACACATGCATCATACACTCGTTATTTACATGGTGAGAAACATGTTTCACAGAGAGCACTATTGATGTTGGCAGTCCATCGGTTACGACATCAAGGGTTCCAGTTGATCCGATCAACGGAACAGCCTGCTTGTGAAATTAACGTGCAAGTGGCTGAGCACTCCACAGACACGTGTACCATTAATGTAGTTCTCAGGGATATTCAGCGTGACACAGTGTGACAAGGTTGACCCTTTGAATTACAGGCACAACAGAAACAGGAAGTAAGAGTGAGAGAAAGTTGTGGTGGAAGAGTACAGCAGGGTTTGCCACCATCCCCTGCCGGAGCCTCGTGGAGCTTTAGGTGTTTTCACTCAATAAACACTCACAACGTCCGGTCTGGGAATCGAAACCGCGATCCTATGACCGCGAATCCACTGCCCTAACCACTGGGCCATTGCACCTCCACTTGCACTATTGATGAACAGTGGCAAACCACACTGTTTGAATTCGTACAAAGGCATGACTTTGGTAAGCCTAAAAACATTCAATTAATTGCTAGATCAGTGGTTACCATGTGACCTTCATATTTTCATCATCTCCAAATACAATAAACACATACGTCATATGCTCGTCTGTTTACATGGTGAGAAACATGTTTCAAACAGTAGTATTAGCGAACAGCAAACACCACTGCACCTGACATCCTGCAACTTTTTTTTTTTAAAGAGAAAGTGCAAATATTTATAAGAGCTACGCAGTCTTGTTTATGGGTTTTGTTATTTACTAGGACATGTGTTTTGATGCATAGAATTGGTAATATTACAGTAATTCATTGTGTTCTTGTTTTCATTCGTTTAGAGATCAATTGGGTTTCTGCTGCTGGTACAGTACTTCAGATTCTAGCTTGAATTTCAGCCCCTCAAAAGTAGTATCCATGTAATAGTCGACCCCATAAATTTGACCCTAAAAAATGGTCTAAAAAATTCGACTTTTACATGAGTATATAAAGTAGCTTTCATCTAGCAATAACCACACCTCAGATAACTCTCACTGGCTATGGTACCACTTCTGCTTTTAATTTGGTCATCATCATCATCATCATCATCATCATCATCATCATCATCATCATCATCATCATCATCGTTTAACGTCCGCTTTCCATGCTAGCTTGGGTTGGACGGTTTGACTGAGGACTGGCAAGCCAGAAGGCTGCACCAGGCTCCAATCTGATCCGGCAGAGTTTCTACAGCTGGATGCCCTTCCTAACGCCAACCACTCTGAGAGTGTAGCGGATGCTTTTACATGCCTCCGGCATGAGGGCCAGTCACACAGTACTGGCAACGGCCATGCTCAAAAAGGTGTTTTTTACGTGCCACCTGCACGGGAGCCAGTCCAGCGGCACTGACAACATAAATAATAATAATAATCATTCCTACTATAGGCACAGTGACTGAAGTTCTTAGGGGATTAGTTGATTACAAGGACCTGGTACTTGGCTGGTACTTATTTTATCAACTCCGAAAGGATGAAAGGCTAAGATATCCTTGCCAGAATTTGAACTCAGAACATAAAAACCCTGAAGAAATGCCACCAAGCACTGTCCAGTGTGTTAATGATTCTGCTAGCTCACCATCTTAATAACAATGATAAAAATGATCCACAGATCTAGTTGCTTCTGCCAAATGTCCTCCTTCAAATGCTTCAAAACATCACAGAAGTACTCTTGACTGATGGTCTGGCCCTGGGAGATGAATTCTCGATGCACAATACTGCAGATTTCACAAAGAACAATGAGCATGCTCTTGATTGAGCTGTGGCTCTGTCGCGCTTTCTGAAGCACCATTGTCACTCGAAGCATTGTTTACGGCCCATTGCCTCATCACCATGAGCTCGCTGAAGCATACTCAATGTCTCGGTAGCAGCATTCCCAAGTTTAATGCAAAATTTCATGTTGGCTTTTTGTTCCAACTTTGTTCCAAAATCACAGACCACAGCATACATGTGATCACGAAAACACAAGTTTCACAACTAGCAAAGTAAACACAATCATGCCACTTGACACACTGCCTCATGAAGGTCACTGCTTGCTCTCACTGTGCACAGAATTGTGTGCTGCCATCTCTTGGCATGCTACAGAACCAGTCCAGGAACTTTTTGATACCACCTTGTATATAAATTCACACATCATCATCATCATCATCATCATCATCGTTTAACGTTCGCTTTCCATGCTAGCATGAACGATTTGACTGAGGACTGGTGAACCAGATGGCTACACCAGACTCCGATCTGATCTGACAGAGTTCCTACAGCTGGATGCCCTTCCTAACGATAACCACTCCGAGAGTGTAGTGGGTGCTTTTACGTACCACCAGCACGAGGGCCAGTGACACGGTACTGGCAACGGCCATGCTCTAAAAGGTGTTTTCTACGTGTCACCTGCACGGGAGCCAGTCCAGCAGCACTGGCAATGACCTCGCTTGAATGATTTTCTAATGTGCCACCAGTGCTGGAAGGCAACACTAGTAACGATTACGCTCAAATGGTGCTATTTACAGGCCACTAGCATGGAAACCAGACAACTGCTCTGGCACACATACATATATATTTACATGCACATATATGTATGGTTATGCTCTCAGATCTCGCACTCTCAACACAGTGAAACATTGGAAAATTCTAAAATGATGTGCCTCACTCAAGGACACAACACACCACCCAGTTCAGGAAGTGTACCCACGACCTTATGATTGGTGAGCAAGAAACTTTAATGACCAAACCACAGTCCTTAGTGTAATATAAGAATCTAAAAACCAAAAATTCAAGATGTGTTGCTAGACCATAATATGCAGAATTCAAGAGATTCGTCTTTTAAAATAGCACATTTGGGCTGGTTCTCTATTCTTTTTTTTTTTGTTACCTTATCACCTTTTCTTAAAGAAAGGGCTTAAATTTTAGGGGAAAAAGGGGCTAAACTTTAGTAGTGTTTGTACCTTTCTTAATGACCTGAAATTTATCCAATTTAAGTGCTGCTGCTGCAGCAGCTCATGATGATGATGATGATGAGGATGGTGGTGGTGGTGGTGGTGCTGGTGGTGGTGGTGGTGATGATGAGAAGGATGATGATGATGTTGATATTTATCTTTGTCACTGAACTCCACACATTTCCGACACCTATAGTCCTCTGCCAGCTGGAGGGCATCCAGAGATTAAGTGATTTTTATTTGTGAAAGCAAAATTAAAGTATAAATATTCTATATTATCTCTTTAGACAAAAAATGAAAAAAAAAAAAAAAAAAA
>NC_068982.1:126662543-126665484 GCF_001194135.2 Octopus bimaculoides
CACACACACATACAGGTATACTTACACATATATATATATATATATATATATATATATATATATATATATACACACACACACATGTATATTTACATGTATACACACATACAGGTATACTTACATACACACACACACATGCATACTTATATGTACACACTCACACACACACACACACAAACACACACATATGCAGGTACACACACACGCACACACTTGTATACTCAGATATATACATTCGTATATGTATACTTACATGTACACACACACACACACACACATACAGACATGTATACTCACACATGTATACTTACATGTATGCACACACACATACAGGTATACTTACATATATATACAAACACATGTATACTTACATGTACACACATGCACACAAGTATACTTACACACACACACACACAAACACACAAACACACACACACACACGCAAACACACACACACACACACACACACACAAACACACACACACACACAAACACACACACACACACGCACACAAACACACACACACAAATATACAACAGGCATCCACACAATTTTTGTCAACTAAATTCCCTCTCAAGGCATTGGTTAGCCCATGGTTACAGTAAAAGACACTAACTCAAGGTGCCACATAGCAGGACTGAACTTGAAACCTTGTTCTTGTACTTAAACTTCTTGACCACCCAACCAGGCCTGCACCTATCTGTGAAAAGGTTAACTGTTTTTGTTTTAATGTCATTATCATTTATTCATAAAGGCTTATCAGGTAGAAAAAGGCAATGTCCATGATTCTTTATTTTTTTCAAGAAGGAGGCAATGATTGGCTTCATGGAGGCAATGACAAATGACCGAGACCTTTGGCAATATGCTATGCTCAAGAAGAAAACCCATCAAGCCAAGTGAAATTGTACTCATGATAGATACTGGTGTCACACAAATGGCACCCATGCTTGTGGTACATAAAAGCGCCCATCACACACTTGGAGTGGTTGGCATTAGGGATGACATCTAACGATAGAAACCATGCCAAATCAGACTGGAGTCTGTTGCAGCCCCTCAGCTTACCAGCCCTGGTCAAACCATTTAACCTGTACCAGCGTGGACAATGGATGCTAAATGATGATTATGATGATGATGAAGGAAGACAAAGAAGTTATCCTTAACCCTTTTGATGTCAACCAACCTCAGGTTGCTCATGGTTCTACAATTTGAATTTTGTTTTAGAAGGGTCAAATTTAAAACTTTCAATCCAAAATTTACATGAATGTATGTCCCTAACACCAGCTTTGTCATTATAACAAAATCATTTTACTAAATACTACTTTATTTTCAGAATTAATTGCAACAATGGCAGTGAATTTCAACAGAAATATGGTAACAAAAAGATTAAATGGGAGACATGATCCAAATGCACTCAAAGAGAAGGTATGAAACCAGGTGATGTTTCAAGTTTACCACACAAGAACTCAGAATGCAATGCATCAGAACAGATACTACAAGACATACCATCTGATTCTTTAATAATTTGGTCAATCCAGCATCCTTGCATACTACTTTAAATCACAGAACCAAATGAATGAAAGAAAACTGACCTTGGTGAGATCAGAAGTAGGAGCAGAAATAGTAGGAGAAAATGCTGAAAGGCATTTTGTTCAAAGATCTAATGTTTCTGCCAATTTTCTGCCTTAATTGAAATTATTTGAACCATAAAGACACTTAAGAATGAACTTCAGCGAATAGAAATTCAAACATAACCAGGGATGATTTTTAAAATGAAAATATCTAAAATAAACTCAACTGCTCTCACAAATTAGAATACTAAAAATGAACTTGACCACTCTCAAAAATTAAGTAAATAAACAGGAGAAATAATTCAGAATCCTTGTCCAGTACTGGATTGATCCAAAAATCTAATCAGTTTGTGCCAGTCATGAGGCCAAACATCCCTAAAAGTTTCATCCAAATCCATCCAGTGGTTCTTGAGATATCTTGTCCATGGATAAAGAAACATGAATGAAAACAATATCTCCACCTTCGCTAAGGCAGAGGATATAATGAGTTCAAATTATGGCACAAGGTCAGCATTTAGCAGGGAGGGGATGAGTTGATTATATCGACCCCAGTGTTCAGCTGGTACTTATTTTATTGACCCCGGAAGGATGAAAGGCAAAGTCAAACTCAGCAGCATTTGAAGACAGATGAAATACCACTAAGCATTTTGTCCGGCCTGGTAATGAGTCTACCAGCTTAGCTCCTTAAATTTAAATATAAACATTGATAATTGTTTAGGAGGGCATTAGGCCAGCAATTTTGTGACCCCAGTACATGACTGGTACTTCATTTTATTGAGTCTGAAAGGATGAATAATAATGATGATCTTGATCGGATTTGAACTTGACATGATTCAGAAGAGGAGCAAGTTGATTACATCAACCCCAGTGATCAACTGCTACTTATTTTATTGACCCTCAAACGATGAAAGGAAAAGTCGACCCCAATGGCATTTGAACCCAGAACGTAAACGTGGATGAAATGCTGCTATACATTTTTTGATGAAGATGACAATGATGATGACGATGATGATGATTGTATGACACTGCCCCAGACCTTCCAGATAAACGTTTTATTCTATTTGCTGGTAAATACTAAGGTAGAAGCATGGTTGCATGGCTAAGAAGCTTGCTTTGATTTTAGATTCAATCCCACTGCATGGCACCTTTTGGTGAATGTCTTCAACATTAACCTTGGGCTGATCATTGCCTTGTGCATAAATTTGGTAAATGGAAACTGCATGGAAGACCATCATATCTATCTATCTATCTATCTATCTACCTACACACACACATATATATATATATATATATATATATATATATATATATAAATCAAGGGTAAAAAACACAACAAATGGAAATCGTCAAAACATATATATATATATATATA
>NC_068982.1:126665544-126666966 GCF_001194135.2 Octopus bimaculoides
TCAACATAATTATCATTATTGTTTAACATCCGCTTTCCATGCTGGCATGGGTTGGACGCTTTCACTGAGGACTGGCAAGCCAGGAGGCTGCACTAGGCTCTAATCTGATCTGGCAAGGTTTCTACAGCTGGAAGCCCTTCCTAACATCAACTATTCTGAAAGTGTAGTGGGTGCTTTTTGTGTGTCATCAGCATGGGGGCCATGCAGGTGACACTGGCATCAACCACACCACTGGCATCAATACATATATATATATATATATAAATGAAAAAATGTATTGTAAATAAACAGCGACAGGGTAAAAAAATTAACAATGTATAGTGAGTGTACAACTGGTCGGGAGACAGACACAGAAGGTCTCTAATTCTTCATCAGTTATCAAGCAGTTTCATACCATGCATGTGTCTGAGTGTATTTGTGTTCATCCCTGCTGCCATAGCCTGACACTGGTGTTGGTTTGTTTACATCCCTTTAAATTAGCCATTCAGAAAAAGAGACTGATAAGGCGGCAAGCTGCCAGAAACGTTAGCATGCTGTGTGAAATGCTTAGCGGTGTTTCGTCTGCCTTTACATTCTGAGTTCAAATTCTGCCGAGGTCGACTTTGCCTTTCATCCCTTTGGGGTCGATAAATTAAGTACCAGTTATGCACTGGAGTCAATCTAATTGACCTAATCCCTTTGTCTCTCCTTGTTTGTCCCCTCTATGTTTAGCCCTTTGTGGGCAATAAATAAACAAGAAAAAGAGACTGATAAAATAAGTACCTGATTTAAAAAGAAAAATAAGCACCGGGCTTGATGTGTTCGACTAAAACCCTTCAGAGTGGTTCCCTAGAATGGCTGCAGTCCAATGACTGAAACAAGTTAGAGAAGAAAGGAGAAATGTTGGCTCTATCAGTATAGAAGTATGATTTAACTATAGTTGATTGTATGCCAACTATTCCACCTTGGCAAACTCTTCAGTGACATTTCATAGCATTGGTTTTATCATTGGTTTTATCATTACTGTTTGTACAACTGTTCAGTGAATTCAAAGACTGCCTTTGTGTGTTGTTCACTGCTTCATTGTATCTGTCTATCTGCTAAACTTCTGTCTTAGTCTGTGTCATTCATTTCAGTGTTACACATCCACCCCACACACACACACTCTCTCTCTCATGACTACTCTTCCCGTCTCTTTATCTATTCAATTCCCTGAACATACGTGCGTTTGTGTTTGTGTGTGTGTGTATGCATATCACATATGTATTTACATAGACACACACATATTCTCTCTGTCTCTGTCCTTCTGTCTCTCTTTCTCTTCCCCTCTCTATATCACTCCCCCTTCTCTCTATATCTTCTTACCTCTTTGTATATATATATATATATATATATAAAATGAATATATATATATATATATATATATATATATATATATATATA
>NC_068982.1:126667233-126668798 GCF_001194135.2 Octopus bimaculoides
ATATATATATATATATATATATATATATATATATATATATATAAGGAAAAATATAGGAAGGATTAGTGTGTGGGTGTGATAGGAAAAAAAGAAATGAATATAGATAGGTAAGCGTATACATAGGTACACATGCACACGCACACACACACACACAAATGTGCGTGCACTTACATACACAGATATGCATACATACAGACATGCACGTACACACACACACACATACGCACACACACACACACACACACATATTGTGTTGAGTCAAAAATTTTGCAATATTTTGTGAACTTAATTGCTTTATTCATTGTGTTACAACAAAAACAATCCAGCATTTAAAGTAGAAGCCATCATGTTGCCCAGTCTGGAGCCCACCTTTCTGCCAGTTCTTTGATCTCACACAGGTACAACTTCTTGTCCTTTGAGGCAAAAAGCTTCATCTTTAGAGGTTCTGCTTCTCTTTGTTGCTGAGCAGATTGAACATCATGAGCGCAGGATGGGAGCCCTGAATCAGAACAAGTAATAATCCGAAGGAGGTAGGTCTTGACTATATGCTGGGTGTGAAATTAGTTTGATTCCTGCAAGTTCCTGTGCTGACAACACTTTGTCAACCAAGAGAAGGTGGAAGCTTCAATGGAGGAGTTCTTCACCTCGAAGAACAAGAACTAGTTTTAGCATGGGGTTAAAGAACTGGCAGAAAGGTGGCTTCAGAAAGATAGGTGGTGAGCTGGCAGAAACGTTAGCATGCTGGACGAAATGCTTAGCGGTATTTTGTCCTTGTCCTGAGTTCAAATTCTGCCGAGGTCGACTTTGCCTTTCATCCTTTCGAGGTCGATAAATTAAGTACCAGTTACGCACTGGAGTTGATATAGTCGACTTAATCCGTTTTTCTGTTCTTGTTTGTCCCCTCTGTGTGTAGCCCCTTGTAGGCAGTAAAGAAATAAGAAAGGTGGCTTCAGAAAGTGCAACACGGTGGCCTCTACTTTAAATACTGGGTTGTTTTTGTTGTAACTTGACGAATAAAGCAAATAAGTCACCAAAATATTGTAAAACTTTTGATTCAACACAATATATATATATATATCATCATCATCATCATCATCATCATCATAATTGTTTAACATCCGCTTTCCATGGTGGCATGGGTTAGATAGTTTGACTAAAGTCAGTAGGTTGCACCAGTAGGTTGCACCAGTAGGTTGCACCAGTAGGTTGCACTTGTAGGTTGCACCAAGTCAGTAGGTTGCACGAGGCTCCAATCTGATCTGGCAGAGTTTCTACAGCTGGATGCCCTTCGTAATGCCAACCACTTCGAGACTGTAGTGGGTTCTTTTTATGTATCACCAGCACAGGAGCTAGTACCACATTCGGATGGTGTTTTTATGTGCCACCAGCATGGGAGCCAGTCAGAGGGCACTGGCATCGACCACTTTCAGATGGTGCTTTTTATGATGCGACACATGAAATCTTTTGAGCGGGATCGTTGCCTGTGCCCATGGACTGGCTCTTGTGCGAGTGACACATGAGGTTTTTCGAGCGAGATCGTTGCCGGTGCCCCTGGACTGGCTCTT
>NC_068982.1:126670625-126671853 GCF_001194135.2 Octopus bimaculoides
ATGAGGTTTTTCGAGCGAGATCGTTGCCGGTGCCCCTGGACTGGCTCTTGTGCAGGTGGCACATAAAAGACACCATTTTGAGCGTGGCCGTTTTCGTGCGGGTGACACGTAAAATCACCCACTACACTCTCTGAGTGGCTGGCGTTAGGAAGGGCATCCAGCTGTAGAAACTCTGCCAAATTAGATTGGAGCCTGGTGTTGCCATCCGGTTTCACCAGTCCTCAGTCAAATCGTCCAACCCATGCTAGCATGGAAGGCGGACGTTAAACGATGATGATGATGATGATGATGATGATATATATATATATATATATATATACAGGGTGGGTGGAAAATAAGTAGGCATTAAAAATTGGTAATAAAATCCATGCGTTAAACGATGATGATGATGATGATGAGTGCACCAAAAATGGATATCAGAAACATCTGTAAGTCTACAATGCACAGATAAATGGATGTATAAAGCCCATTACTTATGCTTCTTCTTGTCTAGTACTCTGTGAAAACAAAGCATATTAGCTTGGTTATGCAACTATGGATTTACAACTGGTGATGGACTTTGACCTCAGATCTCACTTCAGTATTACCTGGAGTTCTATACCAATCCAAAAGCCTTTTGTTAGCCCGGTGTATTTGTAATCGCAGAGACCTTCAGAAGAATTTTGCTTGGATTGACAATCCCTTTTTAATAACTCACTATTCTCACATGACTGAATCCAAATGTGATCGGTGCCAGGGCCGCCTGACTGGCTCCTGTGCCAGTGGCATGTAAAAAGCACCATCCAAACACAGCCGATGCCAGTATCCCCTGACTGGCTCCCATGCTGGGGGCATGTAAAAAGCAGCCACTGCACTGTCGGAGTGGTTGGTACTAGGAAGGGCATCCAGCTGTAGAAACATCACCAGATCAGATTGGAGCAGCTGCTGGCACTCCAGACCTCAGTAAAACCGTCCAACCCATGCCAGCATGGAAAGTGGACATTAAACAATGATGATGATGATATATATATATATATATATATATATCCACTAATTCACATATCCGAAAAAGAAGTACACTCTAAAACATTAGAGCAGTATTCTTTTATTCTTGTACTCTTTCATTTATTTCAATCGTTTGACTATGGCCATGCTGGAGCACCGCCTTTAGTCAAGCAAATCGACCCTAAGACTTATTCTTTATAAGCTTAGTACTTATTCTATCGGTCTCTTTTACTGAACCACTAAG
>NC_068982.1:126672483-126675805 GCF_001194135.2 Octopus bimaculoides
AAAAGATTATTCCCTGAAGACGTGTATGGCAACTTATATGTTTGACTTAAACTTGACGGTCAAATATAGCTTTATACAGAAATGTTGACATAGGAATAAAATACATTGATATGGATATTAGCGTCAAATCTCTCTTAAATTTAAAAATTTAAAACTTTGGATATATAAACAAGGAGAACGATCCCTAAGGAGTCTAATTTAGATTTTTTTGCGGTGAAATCTCCTGCTATATTGGTAACGATTACATAGTTTACTATGAAAAATTATATATATATATATATATATATATATATATACAAACCTTGCGAGTGGATTTGGTAGATGGAAACTGAAAGAAGCCCAATGTATATATATCGGCCTGAGGCTATAGTAGAAGTTACTTGCCCAAGATGCCATGCAGTGGGACGGAACCAGGAACCATGTGGTTAGTAAGCAAGCTACTTACCACACAGCCACATATTTTTTTAGAAAGTTAATTGCTATAACTGGTCAGAGAGTGACCATTGGTTTTGGACCGATGCAGCGTTTAGCTGTATAGGTGACTTATCAGACTCAAATGGTTGCTCTCTGACCCGCCATAACAATCTACTTCCTAAAAATATATATACATATACATAGGCACAGGAGTGGCTGTGCGGTAAGAAGCTTGATTCCTACCACAGGGTTCTGGGTTCAGTCTCACTGCGTGGCATCTTGGGCAAGTGTCTTCTACTATAGCCTCAGGCTGACCAAGACCTTGTGAGTAGATTATTAGACGGAAACTGAAAGATGCCCGTCACACACACACACACACACACATATATACATGTGTGTGTGTGTGTGTATTTATGTGTCTGTGTTTGTCCTCCCACCATCGCTTGACAACCGATGTTGGTGTGTTTACATCCATGTAACTTAGCGGTTCAACGAAAGAAACCAATTAAATAAGTACCAGGCTTACCAAGAATAAATCCTGGGGTTGATTTGTTCGACTAAAAAGGTGGTGCTCCAGCATGGCCGAAATCATATGACTGAAATAAGCAAAAGAATAAAACAAAATACATACATACATATATATATAGAGAGAGAGAGTGAGAGATAAAGAAGACAATGAATAATTGCAACACTGTAAACATCAAATACTGACAGGATACTGTTGTCACGTAAATACCAAATTCAATTAATAACCAATGATCCAACTCACCGATAGCTCTTTGGTGCGGTGTAAGTATAAAATAGTAACACACAAATGGTATCTAAATTGGCAACACCTGTTTTGGTAGAACTTTATTCCATGTAGTCATAAAAGATTACATAACGTTATGCAATTCCACCACCATCAGGTATAATTTAAACAGTCAGCCAGGAGCACAGACTACTTAGGTAGTGTTTTCATGTTGAACATACCGATTCATAGAAGGAGAAAGTGGGTGTGGTCCAAATAGGCAATTAACAAACATAGAAAATCGTAAAAAAATACAATAAAACAAATCTAGTTTATGATCCATTTCTGTGTTACTGTTTTATACTTATGCTCGAGTAAAGATCCACAAATGAGTCAGATCATTGGTTATTAATTGTATTTGGTATTTACATAAATACAGTATCTTATCAGTATTTGATGTCTACAATCTTGTATTATTTCATTGTCAGCTCTATGTAATTATGCCTAAACATTTCCTGGTGTCATACATGTTGATTTGCCTTGATTCTTAATGAAACCTTATGACTCTGTGTGTCTGTGTGTATATATATATATATCTTAATCATATCAAAGGGAAATGGAAATTAATAAAATTTTCACCTCCAAGTGGCCTGGCGTATAAAAGTTTTGTCCAAAGACTATGAATTACTCATAAGGTACAGTGTATATTTAAATACATAAGAGGAATCCACTGATGGGATTCCTTACGCTAGAAAGAACTGCTAGGTTCTAGAACCAGAAAAATAGGGATAAATTCCGAAAGGAACGAAATGAAAAATAAAAATAAAAAATATGGTAAAAGTTTTTATTTTTCATTTCGTTCCTTTCAGAATTTATCCCTAATTTTGCGGTTCTAGAACCTAGCAGTTCTTTCTAGCGTAAGGAATCCCATGAGTGGATATATATATGTGTGAAAACACAATTGTCAGTCAAGCTTGTATAGCATGCCATGTGTTTCCAAGCAATTTCCTAGACTCAAATAAGCAACATAGCTGGTATTTTTGGAAAAAAAAACATGAGCGGACACAGGTCTTTGATAAAAAAAAAAAAAAAATGAGAAAGGGTGCTGGTATTTGAGAAAACATGAGAAAGAATGAGAAATGCTAAAAGAAAAAAAGTGGAATGAGAAAAAAGAAAAATGAAAATTAAGAGCTGTGTACCTTATTCAAATCAGACTGCCCATCAGTTGTGTTTTCACAGCATGAAACTAATAGTAGCTCAAATTTAAATCCTGTTTATATTAAATGATATTTATCTCTTGCTGGATAGAGTACGTCTTTTGTTGATCCCATGAATAATAAAACAGTACATAATGTGTGTGCATATGTTTACATATATCATCATTTAACATCCATTTTCCAGGTGGGCATGGGTTGGACAGCTTGGCAGGAAATGGCAAGGCCAGGGGCTGCAGTAGGTTCCATAGTCTGTTTTGGCTGTTTCTACAGCTGGATGTCCTTACTAATGCCAACTACTTTACAGAATACACTGGGTACTTTTTACATGCTTAACTGGCTAAATTTTAGCCATTTCTCCACAGACTGAAAAAAACCAAAAAACAATGAATAACCTTAATCGATTTTTGAACCTTATTGGGTTCTCATCAGAGGTGTCCACATTATTCTGACAGTCTCCAGAGAAAGAAGCAGCCAAACTGCTTATATACTCAACAAATGCAGCAGTCACTCTATGAAGGAGTCCCTAATTTGCATACCAAAAGTGTTTAACAGTCTATAAATACCAGTGGCATGTCAATGGGGATCTTAGTCCACACAGTATCAAGGTATGATATAATATATATATATATGTATATGAATACAGTGTACATTTAAACACATAAGAGGTATCAATCATAGGATATCTGGCATGCTAGAAGGAATAGCCAAAATCCAAACCACTATTAGGGATAAATTTCGAAGGGAATGTAAAATAAAAACATTTACCATCTATTTCCGGGACCATGGTTTCTGACTTTAAATTAGCAAATAAAATAATTTGCTAGGTGAAGTACTATGTAGTCTATTGACTAATTTTTCTACACGCTAGGCCACTGGTAGCAAAAATTTCTAAAATTTTTTCTTACCCTGATATTATTAATTATATATTTATATATATATATATATATATATATATATATAT
>NC_068982.1:126676310-126677100 GCF_001194135.2 Octopus bimaculoides
ATATATATATATATATATATATAGGGATAACAAACATATGGAAGTGTTCAGTTAACCTCTATTGCAGTAAATGAACCAAATACAACTGTCCTCAAACGGGGACAGTAGGTTAATAAGGGTTAATAATGGTTATATGAAATGTCAAGCTAAAGAATATCAAAATAACTTATATATTATGAATAAATAAATAAAATAAGAATAATCATCTACAGAAATGCAGCATCTTATTTTTTAAGAGGGAGTAGAGTTCTCATCTGCTTAGCAGTGTGAAAACAAGAGATGGTTACGAGCCCAAAGTTTCCTTGTGGTTTTGGAAATATTGTGTATTTTAATGAAATATATATGAACACAGCTTTCTCTTTCTCTCCCTCTTTCTCTCTCTCTCTCTCTCTGTTTTTCTCTCTGTTTCTCTCGTTCACTTGGCAATATTCAAATGGAAAATTAAATGAATACATCACATATGCATACACACATACATATATGTACATACATGCAAATATATATGTACAAGCGTATAGACATACATAACATGCACACATACATACTTACATACATGCATCAATACATACATGCATACATGCACGTACACACACACACACACACTCACATGAATGCAATTCTACTAATCCAAAACCAAACATTGAAGCCTCAGCTGGAATGCTAAATACAAGTTTGTAATTTTAAAATATCTTTTCCAGCTTTGCAGTTTTAATTTTTCATCACTGTTTATCATCATCATCATCATCATCATCATCATCATCATCATCATCATCATCATCATCATCACCAT
>NC_068982.1:126677110-126677421 GCF_001194135.2 Octopus bimaculoides
TCATCATCATCATCATCATCATCATCATCATCATCATCATCATCATCACCATCATCGACGTTCATCATCTTCATAATGATGATGATGATCATCATCATCATCCTCATCACGACCACGACTACGAACACTACTGCTGCCACTCTACCTCCATCATTATCATCATCGTTGTTGTTGTTCTTCTTCTCCTCCCCTCTCTGTCCCACACATCCTCCTATCCCCCTTCTTACTTCTCTTCATCATCATCATCACTGCCACCACTGACACCACCACCACCACCACCACCATCACTATCATCATCATCATCATCATCA
>NC_068982.1:126677809-126679229 GCF_001194135.2 Octopus bimaculoides
ATCATCATCATCACCACAACTACTCTACTGCTGCCACCACCACAGTTGCTGCCACCACCACGACTGCCGCCACAACCACCACCACCATCATCGTCATCATCACCATCACTGTCATCATCATTCGATTAACACCTGCCTCTTCCATGCTGTTATATTTTGTTTGAACAGGTTCTGCCGAAACAATACATCACCATTCGTTTTGGTTTTTCCTTTCTCGAAAATTCGCTTCTCTCAGATCTGTCTTCTTCATTTCTTCCTCCATTCTATTTGGTCTTCCTGATAAATAAGTGTCTTTCACTCAGAGAAAGAATATGGGGTAACTTTATACCCAACACTCCTTAACAGTTCCTGCTATATCCTTTATCGTCTGTTTGTTACAGTCGCTGGACTGAGACCATGCTGGATTCTTTTTAAGCCTGATTCTTTTTCTCTCATTTTCTTTTGTTAAAGGGGGTGTAAACAAACCAACACTTGTTGTCAGGCAGCGTTGGGGAACAAGCACAGATGCAGAGGGAAATGCACATGAAGATGTACACCTCAGTATATGTTTGTGTATGTGTATGTGTATCTATGCATGTGCATATGTGTGTGTGTATGTGTGCATCTATGCATGCGCATATGTGTGTGTATGTGTGCATCTATGCATGCGCATATGTGTGTGTGTTTGTGTGTGTTTGTATATGTGCCTGTGCTTGTGTATGTGTGTGGGTGATTTAATAAATTTAGTCTGCAATTTCCAACAATTTTGAGGTTTACTGTTTTGGTTGTTACATGCAGTTTGTTGATTGGTTTCCATCTACCAAATCCACTCACAAGGCTTTGGTCGACCCAAGGCTATAGTAGAAGACACTTGCCCAAGGTACCATGTAGTGGGTCTGAACCTGGAACCATGTGGTAGGGAAGCAAGGTTCTTACCATACATATACACATAAATAAATAATTAGCAACTGAAGGACAGGTGTCACATCATTACGATCGCTTCTAATGAATCTTTTAATTGATAAATGAGCACATCATATCATTATAAAAAAACGTTTTTATCTATATTATAAATTGCAGTGTTTTTGATTGCTTGCTTGATTGATTGATTGAGTGTCGGCAGATTCACTCGAGAACGGTGCAGTGGAATCGCATGAAATTCAGCACAGAGCGGCAGCATGGTCCGCTCATGTTCAGGAGATTTTTATTGCCCTCCAACTCCCATGGTTACCGAGATAATCAATTATTACTTTTTAAGATAGGAATATCCCATTCAAATTGTTGCCTTTCCCATGCGCGGAATTTTATGAAAAACCAGCACAATAAAGATTATTTTTTTCCAAGTAATGTGGCTGGGTTTGTTTTTCGAAAATTTTAATCAGAGGCACAGAAAAAAAAATAATTTCAATTTTTTGTGCATTAAAAAAAAAAAGCTATAGCT
>NC_068982.1:126679426-126682307 GCF_001194135.2 Octopus bimaculoides
ATTCTAATCAGTGTACATGAACATCCAACCTATGATTGATCTTGAACAGTTTCGATTAACATTCTTGTGTCGCCAATACAACAACCGCACTACCATATGTTTTTCTTTTAAGGCGAGGTTATACCACAAATAAGGTTCCGTGACTACATGGGGCTATGGGTACACACGTGAAGTTAGTTTTACAATATCGACCCGCAAAATCCTTAGCATCGTATTGTTTTTGGGTTGTTCTTACTTTTTTATGTTTTGGGAATTTTTGTTTTTTTTTATTTTTAGTTCTTTTTATTATTCAAAATATACATAGGAAATAGCCTTTAACCAAATCCACCACACTGCCCGAGTGAAACCGGGAAAAACAGCTAGTAATGATATAATATACACATTTATGAATTGAAAAATTCATTAGAAACGACTGTAATGATTTGATACCTGTCCTTCAGTTGTTACTTATCTACTTTTAATTCACCTATTTCAGAACACGCACCTTGCATGTTCTGAAGCATATTATACAGTGGCGGCTCGTGTATAGGCACTGCAGAACTGCAGCACCACCCCTATTTCCGCTCGATATTATCGATAACATTCAATAGTGTTTTTCTTTTAATTCTTTCTTTATACTTGTACATTATATAAAATCCTTAAGCTTAATGTCAGTAGCCATAACCTAGTTTATGAAAAAAATACAAAAATCCTTGTAGAGAATTATGTGCTTCACAATTTCAGCGATGCGGTGTTTGGCTGTTGTGCACATGCTCACATGTCTGAGATAGGAAGCTTCACACTAGGGAGAGAGAGCACTGTGTGATCAACAGCACTGACCCTGGTATTCTGGTGAAAGGTAGTGTTTCTTTTCGACTCTGCATGTGTTGGGCTGAAAAACGTGTTTATATTCTTGAATCTGATAAAGTGTAGAAAAAGATTATTATCCTGCTTTCAGCTTCAGTGTTGCTGACAACATTTGGAAAATAGGGCACATTTTCCTCCCTTATTTTGTGATTTAGGAGAGATTTTTTGAAAAACAAGGGAGAATTGCTCAGTGAACAAATTAAACACACAACTCGGCAGTGGCTAAAATGCAAACTGATCAAGTTTATGTATAAATTTTCTTTTTATATGTTTGTCTCCTTTTATACAATATTCTTTTCTATTCTAGGCACAAGGCCCGAAATTTTTGGGAAGGGGGTGGCATTTGATTAGATCAACTCTAGTATGCAACTGGTAACTAATTTATCTACTCCGAAAGGATGAAGGGCAAAGTCGACCTCGATGGAATTTGAACACAGAGCTTAAAGACAGACAAAATACCACTAAGCATTTCACCAAGCATGCTAACATTTCTGCCAGCTCGCCACCTTCCTTTTACACAATATTAGAACAACAGCTAAAGATTTTCTGAAGCAGCACCCCAACTAATTTTATCTATGAGCCACCACTAAGACTATGGACTGTATATTTAATAAAATGTACCTGTATGAATAGCTCAAGAGTGGATAATATACTTAATAGGGTCAAATTAACTGCATACATTATCCAAATATCATACTGCTAGTAATTTTGTACCAAGGATGGTATTCATCTAAAAACTGTTGTGTGTGCATTTTATTCTGACCTAACTAGGTGCCTCAACTCTAAGTAGCTTATTCAACTGAATCTTGTTTATATTGTAATTTGACTTCGTCGGGTATGTCGATTTTTGTTTATTTTTATGTGTTTTGACCATACGTGTACTGATGAATAAAAGATGCAGATTACTGCGTTGATTATGAAATCATAGTTTACTATTAAGTTAAAAGTTTTTAGGAGGTTAGCTTTGAGAGTTGCATTCCCTCGTGATCGGTAAAAATGTGCTTATTATAGTAGTTTGACTTCTGGAGTCCCTCTTAGCGTGAGGCATTATTGTATAGTAATGCCCTTATATAAATTAGATATATTTATAGGAAAAAATGATGGGTTTTTTTTCCATTATGAGGTTTTTTCATGCTAACTACTTGATAAATTCTTATAAAGTCTTTATCCTATTACTGAATTATATATATATATATATATATATATATACCGTGTGACTGGGCCTCGTGCCGGTGGCACATAAAAGCCCCCACTACACTCTCGGAGTTAGGAAGGGCATCCAGCTGTAGAAACTCTGCCAGATCAGATTGGAGCCTGGTGCAGCCTTCTGGCTTGCCAGTCCTCAGTCAAATCGTCCAACCCATGCTAGAATGGAAAGCGGACGTTAGACAATGATGAGGATGATGATGATATATATATATGTACACATATGTACATACACACAAATACACACACACACACACACACACACAGTTACACAAAGTCTCATGTATGACAGGCTTCGACACAGTTTCTATCTACCATATTCACTTGAGATATTTTGGTCGGCTCAGGGCTAAGGTAAAAGATACTTGTCCAAAATGCCATACAGTGGGACTGAACCCATAACTTCTTAATCACACAGCCATGCTAGAGTCTATGTCCACAGCAGAGCAGCCACCTCCCCTGCATTAGAGAGAAACCATTTTGTTTACTGAAATCAAGGTTGTGTTATATCTGTGATGGAAGTTGGATTAAAATAAAAATTTCAAAAGTCCAATTCAAATCAAATTGTTTTTCTTTTGTTTAGTTTTGTGATCAAATTTCAATTTTGATGTTGAATTTTTTTTTTTTTTTTTTAATTCAAACATTGATTTTAGTTTATGAAAATATTTCAGATTTATTAATTCAAAATGTCAAACCAAAGGAACTGGAAAAACTGGTAAAAAAACAAAAAAAAAAAAACGAAATGAAAGAAGAAATAAAATAATGCAAAATTTGAATTTTAAAAAATCACATCAAAACAAACAAAAAAGAGAAAAAGATAAATAAATAA
>NC_068982.1:126682699-126686159 GCF_001194135.2 Octopus bimaculoides
TAGTCAGTTGCTGTTTCTTGTGCCCAAGAATTTCAATTTTCTCCTCACTGAGTGGTTTCTCCATATTAATCGCAATAACAAATAAGAAAACCATTCTTTGTGCAAAACAAGCAGGAACAAAGATAGCAAGGAAATATTGGTGTGAAGGCATGGTTGCATGTTGTGTTCTTGAGCAAGACACTATATTTCGCATTGCTTCAGTTCACTCAGCTGTAGAAATGAGTTGCGACATCACTGGTGCCAAGCTGTATGGGCCTTTGCCTTTCCCTTGGATACCATCAGTGGTGTGGAGGGGGTAGACTGGTATGCAAAATACAGTTCATAAGATTCAGCCTGCTGGAACCCATCAGAGGGTACTTAAAGGATAAATCTAAACATTCCACTGCAGTTGTTAACTGTGGAACAATTTTCTCTACATAACCCTGATGATTGCATAATGCATGAAAGTACTAGCTTATTTCAATATTGTAAAACTGTAAAAATTGCAAATAATAAAATGTGAAAATCAGACTTGGTTGGAATTTCATTGATTAATACATATATGCCTCATTCATTCAAACTCATCTTTCTCTAAAATAATTCATTCTTGTTTGTTCTAATCCTGCAATGACTAACCTTGTTTCTCGACAACATACATGTATACACTTTCCTGTACTTTTCTCTAAAACAAATCCTTGTTTGTTATAACCCTTAAAATGACTTTTCGTGGTCCTTTCCCACCCTGCCACCAATACTGGAAATCTCTCTTTCTCTCTCTCTTTCCCTCTCTCTCACCAGAAATCTCTCCCTCTCACTCTTACCGGAAATCTCTTTCTCTCTCTCTCACCAGAAATCTTTCGCTTACTGGACATCCAGTTGCCCGTCCCCTTTCTCCTCCTCTACTGGTAATTTTGCTGCTTTTTCCTCTCTCTCCACCTATCCTTCGACTAACTAAACCAGATAGTAGCCCACTTACTTTTTTTTTTTACCTGCAGCATCAGTAACACTTCTCTCACAAGGCTCATAATGCTTACACTTACAACGCCCCAAACACTTTCATATACAATGCTTCCTCCCCCCACCACCAGTAGAGGTAACAACCTTAACAACTCTAACATGTTTGAATGACAGTAGGTTAAAAGCAAGAACAACTATTATGACGCCTGTTACCAAACATTCATGAGAACCGTCTTTTCAGGTACTGAATAGCATCTCTCCTTCCTGTGTTACCTCCTATATCTCTTTCCCAGTTTTCAGAGTTGGCACTCTAAATGTAGGCACATTGAAAGGTAGGTCTAACGAGATTGTAAAGATGCTTGAATGGAGACGTGTTGATGCATGTTGCATACAAGAGGTAACATGGAGAGGATCGTCAGCCAGAGTCCTCACAGACAAAGCACATAGGTATAAACTCTTCTGGGAAGTTAATAGTGATGGAATAGGGTGTGTGGGCATACTTCTTGCAAAGAAATGGGTGGATAAGGTCGTAGAAGTAGTGAAGGTGTGCAACAGAGTACTTAAACTCAGGCTAGTCTTGCAGAATGGTATAGCTACAATTATCTCCTCCTATATTCCACAAGTGGGCCTACCAAATGAACAGAAGGATCACTTTTATGATATTCTTCTGCAGGCTACCTCATAGACGAGTGATGATGATCTCATCTTTGTGGCTGGAGATTTTAATGGGCATGTTAGACAGCAATCTGGTATCTTCCATGGTGCACATGGGGAACATGGAGTTGGTACCAGAAATGAAGAGGGAACTAGGCTCCTGGAGTTCTGTGATGCAAATAACCTATTGATCTGCAACACCAACTTCAGGAAGCCAACTAGCCACCTGATAACCTATCAATCAGGTGACTCCGATAGCCAGATCGATTTCATTCTCGCCAGACAGTGGGATGCAAAGTTGCTCTTAAATACAAAGACCCTCCCTGGTGAAGAATGTATCTCCAACATAGACTAGTTATTAGTGACTTTAGACTCAAGGCCAGAAGGATGCCAAAAACAAGACCAATCTGGAAAAGAAGGACTTAGAAGCTTAGGAACCCTTCACATGATCAGAGATTTAGGGATATCCTTACCAAGAAATTTGATGATATGCAGGGGCCTCTTGTTCAAGGTGAAAGCTAGACTGTATGATGCATGTGTGCAAACTGCGATGCTACACAGCAGTGAAACATGGGCCATGAATGCTGAGGACATGCGTAGACTTGATCTGCTGGATGTGTAATGACAGTGTACATACATGACAGAGTGTAAGCACTCTGAGAGAAAAGTTGGGCATAAGAAGCATCAAATGTGGTGTGCAAGAGAGATGACTGTGCTGGTATGGCCATGTGTTATGTATGAATGAAGACAGCTGTGTGAGGAAGTGCCACTCCGTAACTGTAGAAGGAACCTGTGGAAGAGTTAGACCTAGAAAGACATGGGATGAGGTGGTGAAGCATGACTTTTGAACATTGGGCCTCACAGAGGCAATGACAGGAGATCAGGATCTTTGGAAATACACTGTGATTGAGAAGACCTGGCAACTAAAGTGAGATCGCAGCCATGCACATCCAGCCCTGTTAAGAATACTCCTTATGCATCAGGTGATACGATATGCTTGAGAAGACCTGTTGAGTCAAGTAAAACCAGTATCGTAGCTGGGGCTGGTGCCCCTTGACTGGCTCCTGTGCTGGTGACATGTAAAAAGTACCATCCAAATGTGTTTGTTGCCAGGCCCGCCTTACTGGCTCCTGTGCCAGTGGCACGTAAAAGAACACCATCCAAATATGGTTGATGCCAGTACCCACTGACTAGCTTCTGTGCAGGTGGCATGTAAAAAGCACCATCTGAATGTGATTGTTGCCAGGTCTGCCTTACTGACTCCTGTGCTGGTGGCATGTAAAAAGCACCCACTACACTCTAGGATTGGTTGGCGTTAGGAAGGGCATCCAGCTGTAGAAACTCTGCCAGACCAGATTGGAACCTGGTGCAGCCTCTGGCTCACCAGTACTCAGTCAAACTGTCCAACCCATGCTGGCATGAATAATGGACATTAATCGATGATGATGATGATGATGATATATATAAGTGTACAATACATAGGAAGGATCCAAGGAAATAATTACAAGGTTGCTAAATGTTGCTTAAGTGTCTTAGGAAGCAGTGGATGCACTTGTGTGGGATTTGAATCTGGGGACAAGCAAGATATGTATATAGGAGAAAAATAGGATATAAATTTTAACAGAATATATCTGTTAACACGTCTGCTTGATGAGTACTGTTATTTATATCCTCCCTGAAGAGATTGATGCATAGCTGACCATTATTTATCCTTAGGTGTATTTTGGATGCATCCATTGAAACAAATGTAGGAGATATGAAGATATAAATGATTTAATAGCATCTTGAGCATTTGTCTCCTTTTTCTATTTTCCCTATATTTATATATATATATATATATATATATATATATATATATATATATATATAT
>NC_068982.1:126687088-126692034 GCF_001194135.2 Octopus bimaculoides
TATATATATATATATATATATATATATATATATATATATATATATATATATATATGAGCATACATATATTTTTATATATGTGTATATATATATATATATGTATGTATGTATATATGTATGTATCTCTATATATATATGCACACACACACACATACACACCCACATACACACACACACACACACACACACACATACACACACACATATATATATGTACAGCACTATTTTGTCTGGTCAATTATTCACAAAAGTGCTCAAGTGGTTATTAAAAGAAATAACTATGTGCTATGACATAATCTATGGGAAATCGATAAATGGATATATCAAATTTAAGATATACCACACAGAGCAAATATGGAATAAAATATCTTCATCTCATGAATTCATTTCATTGGCTATCTGAATCATCAGCAATTGTTTGGTATCCAGTAGAGACATGACTAATCTACCACCATTAAATCAGTGTTAGGAAGTCATGTGGAACTAGTATAGTCGATGCTCTGGTTTTGTCCAATTGGAATGAAATATGTCAATCATCTCTCAAAGTGCTTGAATTGGAGAAACCACAGACTGTGTGGTTAAGAAGCTTGCTTCTCAACAATGTGGTTTTGGGCTCAGTTTCACCACTGAGCATTTGAGAATGCATCCTCTATAGCTCCAGGCAAACTAAAACTTTACGAGGAGTGGATTTATGTATGTTATTGTTCAGTCTTATTTTAAGATTTCTTGCCAATAGAGAAAGAGTCAGATTCTAACCTAGATCCAAGGCAACTTCATTGGAATTTCAACATTAACAACATATATTATAATATATATATATAATTTCTCTCAAATTGTCCTGCCCGTCTACATTCAATGTGTCAAAATTAGAATAGCTTTTTCATGGTTTGGGATTTAACTCCTATTTCTAGTGTGATGGCAAACCACTTAGCAGCTTTCCCTCAGTGTATAAGATTTCTTGCCAATAGAGAAAGAGTCAGTTTCTAACCTAGATCCAAGGCAACTTCATTGGAATTTCAACATTAACAACAGGGTATAATGGAATTGAAGGCTTGTGATACCTGTGGAGTATCTCCTTCTCCCGTTACAATTATTTCTGTAGTCTTAAGGATCTGGAACATGAAGAAGAAGCTTACAAAACAGAGTGCAATTCAATAGTCATTTATTTTTAGTTCTCGTTCATGTGGCTCATTCCCAGTGACCATCTTTATGGCAGCATGTGGTTCGTTATAGCTCCATTAACGTGAGGTACATCACCTCTGAAAATAACAGGTGAAGTTAGAGCAGTTAGGCAGTACTGGCAACAGCCACGTTCAAAATGGTGTATTTTACGTGTCACCTGCACAGGAGCCAGTCCAGTAGCACTGGCAACACCCTCGCTGGAATGTTGTTTTTCACATACCACCGGCACAAGTGCCAGTAAGGCAACACTGGTACGATCATGCTCGAATGGTGCTCTTAGCACTCCACTAGCATGGATGCCAGTCATGTGGTGCTGTCATCGAATTTGATTTTAATGTATATAGATACATATTCTTTTATTCTTTTATTTGTTTCAGTCATTTGAGTGCAGCCATCCTGGAGCACTGCCTTTAGTCAGAAGAAATGCCAATATGCATTTTCCCTGGCATGGTAATGATTTTTCCAGCTTGCCACCTACATATATATATTCCTGACTCCCCAGACAGAAGATGAACTGTTTTTACTTCAAATTTTTATAAATTTTTACTGATATTTGATAAGATGAAATTCATTGAAACTGGTAATATTTTCTTTATATAATTTTTTAAAGTCATTTTTATTAAATTCCCTCTTGAATTGAAATGTCTTCGACTTACTTCTGTGCTATTTCCACCCCCATCTTTTATATGCACTTTTGGAAATAGGCTGTGCTTGAGAAGACCCGGCAAGCCAAGTGAGACCATAACCCGTGGCCTATGCCAGTGGTGTAACCAGCCCACTTATGCATACCTTTCTTTCACAGGACACTAAACTCTGCTTGTGAAGACCTGTTGAGGCAAGTGAAATTGAAATAAAATTCAATGACAGCACCGCATGACTGGCATCTGTGCTAGTGGAGCCCCAATTTTTTCTTTGAATAAATACCAAAAATCTTTTTTCATACAACTTTATACTAAATGAATAAAAAAGTTTTTATTACAATATTTGAAAGACACTCCAGTCTTGATGACTAAACAGGTGTTGCAGAAATATGATGAATTATCCTTCTGTTCTAAAAAAAGGACCATGGACACTAATGGGTTAATATATGTATTTATATATCTATAGAGTAAAATCTATTTGCTAACGTAAAGTGGCAGTCCTGATTAGGATGATGTTACTAACTTTTTTAGCCCAAGGAAAACATCTTTTCCAGCTGGTTACCAACACACAACTGCATACTTATACCTCAAGGTATAAGGTCGCATTTGTGATGCTTTGAAATATATTGAGTGAATATGAACACTGACCTTTGAAAATTGTTCTCTCTTTCTTGGCTTTACGTATAAAATATTTCCATATTTGTATATTTCAATACATCTCAATGCTTCTAAAAAAGCAAATTTTGTTTATTTACACATATATCATAATTTTACATATTGTGTCTATAAAAGCTAAATTTATAAGTTCGTAAATTGCAGAAGAATTTGTTAGTGGGCAGTTTAGCTTAAAGGTAAAGCACAATGACTGGTAATCACAGAGATGTGAGTTCAAGTCTCATGGTTGGCTGCTAAAAAATTTTCCACAGTATAAGGATGTTCTATCCTATTTATGCAATTCAGCATTATTATTATCGTCTGAGAATAAAATATTTCCATATATGTATAAATATATATATTGATCCTGTCTCCTCTCATCACCCGTGAACTTCTCCACTGGACTTTCTACACTCCAACTGCACCTCTCCTGCCTATGGATTACTCTGGACTCTTCTGTTGATAAAAATCGCTCTTTTTCTCTCTCTCTCTATATATATATACGTGAGTTGTCTGACAAATTCGGATGACATATATATATGTATATATATATATATATATACATAGGGAGAACGAATAAGTTGTCACCATTTTATTTTTTTAATTTCGCACTTGTGCATTGCTTGTTTTTGACTTTGTTGACTACACAGTATAGTAGGGTCAGTTGAGCACCATCTGTGAGAAAAACAACACCATAATGCAATTCACTCTGACAGAACTTTGAGAACAACATGCTGTACTGCTTGGCATTGATGCCACAAGCTCCAGTATGAACATTTCAGAGTGTTTGGGTGTCAATATGAGGATAGTGTAGAGGATTCAGAAAGAGTTGGATGAGTCTAATGGTGATTATGAAGGTACGACAGCTCAGAAAACTCACTCTGATCGTTCTGGTAAGAAAAGAACTCCTGAAGTTTTTGGTGAGATCCAGGCCATGATTGACAATGATCCCTCCAAGTCAATCAGGTCTATCACCAGGGACATGGGATTGTTTGAGTTTCTTATCAGGTAGGGAGTGCATGAAGACATTCGATATTTCTCACGCTGAGAAAGGGCCAATTTTTATCCGAAGCCATCAAGGACAAGAGGAAAGACCAAGCTACAAAGCTTTTGAACAAATTTAAGCATCCCCTCCAACAGAACATGTTTTGGTTTTTCTCAGACAAGAAAAATTTCTACCAGGATCAGATGGTGAACATATAGAACAAACATTGGCTTGTCATGTCCCCGAAACATTTAGATGACAATTTATTCACTGCACCATGTGTGTGTGTGTGTGTGTATATATATATATATATATATATATATATATATATATATATACACACACACACATACTTGTATACATAAATATGTATGAGTGTATATGTATGCACGCATGAGTGTGTATGTATGTGTGTCTGTTGTGCTAAAAATATGGTTATGTTCTAGTTTCATTTTTATCAAAGATTTTGGCATATTTTCTTAAGAGTTTTCTGCAATTTGTTTACCAAAAGAAATCTCATGAAAATATTTAAAAAAATTTTTAAAAAACGTATTTCATAAAAAAAGATAAAACTAGAACAGTCTTTCATTCAATAAATGTTTAAATAAATGCAGTTTATATATAAATATGTATGTTTATCCATTCACACATACTACCTACGTATGTACATACATACATACATACATACATACATACATACATACACGTATTAAAAGTGCAAGAATGGTTTCATTGGGGTAAGAAATGAAACACTGTACATTCTCATAGTTTGATATAGTAGACATTAATTCTTCAATAACTATATTTTTTTAATGAAAGCTCTAGATTTTGCAAATAGAATTACTGATATTAGCAAGTCAGACATTAATGTCATTATGAAAGCGAGAAAATTACTCTGGTTTTATGATAATGAAACATGAGCTAAAAAAAAAGACAGGGACGAATTCTTTGAAGTAACTACAGGAGCGTATGATGGAGCTCAGGTGAATGAATTTATAGGGATGTATATTCTAGACATTGAGAAAGAAATTTCCTGTAATGGATTGTGGCTTATATTGTAATGATGGTCCAATTCTACTGAGAAATTATAATGGTCATAAGGTAGATAGATTTAGGAAAGATCTGATTAAATTATTTTAGAGAATAAGACCTAACATTACCATTTATATTCGTATTATCATTGTCAATTTTCTAGAGACAATCTTTAGACTGAATGACAAAACCATACTAGAGATGTCACTCACAAGAGTGTATGACTTTTAGGCCATAGCACAAACTGAATGAGTAATTAATATCAAGCAGTATACAACCAACGTTGATGTGACAAAGGGAGTGAGCTTATTTGCGACACAAACAATTGTTCACTATAAACAAATCAGCTGTGTGGTTGTTCAAGAAATCGCAGAATTCTCATCCATTGTTTAACAATGGCAGAGTCCATAATATATATATATATATATATATATATATATATATATATATAT
>NC_068982.1:126698992-126701063 GCF_001194135.2 Octopus bimaculoides
ATATATATATATATATATATATATATATATACATATATACGACGTGCTTCTTTCATCCTCTGTCCACCAAATCCACTCACAAGGCTTTTGTCGGCCTGAGGTTATAGTAGAAGACACTTGCCCAAGGTGCCACACAGTGGGACTGAACCCAGAACCATGTAGTTGGTAAGCAAACTATTTACCACACAGCCACTCCTGCACACATAATCACATATATAATATATATATCTACATTCATACACCTAAGCAGCAATGAAATGTGCACATTTGTTTTCTGTTGTGATACATATACTCACAAATGCCAATTTATCCACATGCATGTACATGCTCACAATATGCACTCATATATGCATATATCAATCCATTCAGGTAACCACAAATTCCAAGAACTATCTTGAATTAAAGAAAAGAGCCTTGCCATGTTGATTGCAACTGGTTTGAATTCTGCAAAGGTAAAAAAACTTCAAGTATATACAAAACATACATACTTATATACTTGCATACATACACGCATAGATATACACACACACATATATACATGCATACATACATGCATGCATACATACATACATTCATACACACACACATACATACATGTAAATATGTACATACATACATGCACGCATACATACATAAATACATTCATATATTCACACATACATACACATACATACAAGCATACAGGTATGCATACATACAAACGTACATGCATACATACATACGTACACATATACATACATACATACATACATACATACATACGTACATACATAAAACAAAACATACAAGTTTGCACATATACATACATACATGCATACTTAAAAAAATATCCTGTTGTTGCTGTTGAAATTCCAATGAAGGAGCCTTGAATCTAGGTTAGAAACCGGCTCTTTCTCTATTAGCAAGAAATCTTGAAATAAAACTGAACAATGACATACATACATGAATATATGCATACATACACACATACATACATACATACATACATACATACATGTATACATACATACATACATACGTACATATATACATACATACATATATTTGATATAAAAAAAAAAACAAGCTGGAACACCTGCAAAAATTTTGATTTTTTTTTTTTTGAAACCAGCATTCAGCTTTTTTTTCAAAATCAAATCCTGTTTTGAATTCATATTTATTCATAACAAAAATTTAACAAGCATTGCTTCAAGCATTAGCTGGAGAAAAAAAAAAAAAAAACGAAAAAAAAAAGAATAAAACATCTAAGAAAACAAATGATAGTCTTTATCAGAAAAAACAAAAGTAAAAAAAATATAAAATATGTTTGTATGCTATGAAGCGAAGTGTGCTTTTTTTAGGCAAAGGACGTCTTTGTAAAATATTAGGAGTATGTTGGAAGGTTGTAAAGGAATCCTGGTTACAATCTAACAGCACATGTTTTTAATATGCTTTCTAGTTTGTACCATTTTTCCATGAAGATACTACAGATAAAGATTCCCTGTTTTGAAAAGTTCTTAAATTCACTTTGACTTCTTGATCTGCCATTAATTTTCCAATAAGGTTCAAATTTGGAGACTATCCAAGCTGAAGCAAAATTATAATTTTATGATTTGGAGAAATATTTTGACTAATTTGTCCGAAAGAGCAGGCGCATAATCAAGTTGGTTTGCTGCCAGTTTGGGTTGAGTAAATTATTCTATAAACAAAATACCATGTAGTAACACTTTCATGGCAATGATTGCGAGAATTAGCACTCTGGCTGGTTGGACAACCATTCCTTCAACTTTATTATATCCCTCGAAATCGAAAATTGAACCAAATTTGTTGACTGGCACCCATGCCAACCTTCCTTCATTGGACACTAAACTCAGCTTGCGAAGACCTGTTGGGGCAAGTGAGATTGAAACTGAACCAAATTCGATGACTGGCACCTATGCCAGTAGAGTGCTAACAGCACCATCCGAGCAAGATCACTGCGAGAGCAGCGGTCTCGCTTCCGTGCCGGTGGCAAGTAAAAAGCACCGTTTGAGCGTATCATTTCCAGGTTCGCCTTTCTGGCACTCATGCCAGTGGCATGTGAACAAAACAT
>NC_068982.1:126701073-126705754 GCF_001194135.2 Octopus bimaculoides
CTAAACTCAGCTTGCGAAGACCTGTTGGGGCAAGTGAGATTGAAACTGAACCAAATTCGATGACTGGCACCTATGCCAGTAGAGTGCTAACAGCACCATCCGAGCAAGATCACTGCGAGAGCAGCGGTCTCGCTTCCGTGCCGGTGGCAAGTAAAAAGCACCGTTTGAGCGTATCATTTCCAGGTTCGCCTTTCTGGCACTCATGCCAGTGGCATGTGAACAAAACATTGGACTGACTCCTGTGCAGGTGGCACGTAAAAAATACCATTTGAGCGTGGCCGTTGCCAGTATTGCCGGACTGGCCCTGATGCCGGTGGCACATAAAAAGCACCCACTACATTCTCAGAGTGGTTGTTGTTAGGAAGGGCATCCAGCTGTAGAAACTCTGCCAGATCAGATTGGAGTTTGGTGTAGACATCTGGTTCGCCAGTCCCTAGTTAAATCGTCCAACCCATGCTAGCATGGAAAGCGGATGTTAAATGATGATGATGATGATGATGATGATGTCTAGAAGAAGGAGGTCTAGGACCCAGAGAGCTAAGTATGGACCTATGACAAACTCTCAAGCTCCTCCTTAAAAATATGCTATAGTACCCTTGGTTTCTGAATGAACCCCTTCCTTCCTCTCAGAGTTTGTAGCAGTCTTGTTCCACTTCATAAAATTTCTCTTGGAGACTCTGATTATAGCATCTTCTCCCCAAATTTTTGTTGCTTAAACTCAACATTTCGCCGATATTTTCCTTAGGCACAGGTATGCTTTTGTGAGTTAAAAAATGTGCTTCTCAGCTGCTGGTTTCAGGTACATCTACATTATCTGACATCTTCTGCTACAACCCTGGACCAACCAAAGCTATGTGAGTGGATTTGATAGGCTAGAACTAAACAAAGCCCATCCTCTGTGTGTGTGTGTGTGTGTGTGTGTGCCTCCTTGTCTTGACATCATCAAAGAGATTGTGTCATTCTGTGAAAACATGTTCAATCATTCGGAAATATTACCTTGTTTGGAAACAAGAGAGGGTTGACAACAAGGAGGGAATCTCTGGTTGTAGAAAATCTGTTTCAGTGAATTCCTGTTTGATCCATGCAAATATGACATTGTGGACATTAAAATCATGATGAACATGATAATGATGATGATGACGACGACGATGACGACAACGGTGATGATGACGATATTGGTGATGATGACGACGATGATGATGATGAAAACAATGATGATGATGATAACAATGATGATGATGACAATGGGGATGATGATGATGATGATGATGATTTCTCAGCTGACTATGTTGGCTTTTATAGATGGAGAAAACATCTTGATTTCTCCGAGTAATAGAATTTTGGAAGAAATTAAGATCCTTTTGTGTAGTTGAAGGAATGACTTTCTGTTGACGAGAGAACATTTAAGGCAACAAAAGAAAAATAATAAAAATAATAATAATAATGATAATAATAATAATAATAATAATAATAATAATAATAATAATAACAACAACAACAATGATGATGATGACGATGATGATGATGATGATGATGATGACAATGACGACGACGACGATGATGATGATAATGATGATGACGATGACAACGATGATGATGATGATGACGACGACGATGACGATGACGATGACGATAATGATGATGATGATAATTAAATCCACCTTTTAATGAATTTCTTGTGTTTCTTGTAGTGAAATTCTTTAATAAGAATTAAATGGTTTGTTTCCTGTCAGAAGAAGCAATCTTGCCAGTCAACACATTTTCTGATATCTGAGCTTTTTTTTTTTTGTTTTTCTACCAAATTGTGTATTTCTGGCTTCTGACCTACTTCCTTTATTTTCCCCTAGAAAGAAATTCTTCATTTCAACAAAACTGATATTTCAGCAAAATATACATGTCATGTTCATAAGTCAAGTGAATTTCTGGACTCCGATCTTCCATTCAAGGTTGTAAATCTACCCAGTGTGCTTACTGTCAATGGAATAATTTTCTTTTCCATTCTGATGGTCAACAAAGCATTGCTGAAGACCACTGTCCAGCTATGTGGTGTCAATATTTTTTCTCCACTCTTCTTCCTCTCTGTTGATCTGTCTTTCTTCCTCTCTGTCTCTGTCTGTTTTTCTGCCTGCCTGCTGGCCAGTCTGTCTGTCTGTCTGTCTCTGTCTCTGTCTCTCTCTCTTTTTCTCTCTTTCTCTCTGTCTCTCTCTCCCTCTCTCTCTGTCTCTCTCTCTCTGTCTCTGTCTCTCTCTCTCTCTGTCTCTCTCTCTTTCTGTCTTCATTGTCTGACTGAACATATATTTATGACTTTGAAAATATTGGAAAATCACTTAGAAGCACAATATTGTCTATTTAGATACCTAATTAATAATCTTAATTAGCTTCATCATCACCATTGCTTGGAAACCAGTGAAGGTTGGTGACTGAAAGAGCATCTAACTACAGAAAATCTATCTCATCAAATTCCCCATCCGACTCATGCAAGAATGGAAAAGTGGACATTAAATGATGATGATGATGATGATGACCAAGACAACGATGACGACAATGACAATTGCATACTGAGGTCGAGGTAATTGGCTTAATCCCTTTGTCTGTCCTTATTTGTCCCTTTTATGTTTAGCTCCTTGTAGGCAATAAAGAAATAAGAAACGTTAGTATGCCGGGCAAAATGCTTTATGATACTGGGGAGTATTTTAGTGCTTAATTTTTGAGCTTCCAGCTGAATTGGAACAAGGACATATGATTTTTATGTCTCTTCATCTGAATGAGTGTAGTTACTAGTAGTAATGGGTTTTGAAAGTGCTCATAGGGAGTTTTATGAAATGCCTTTTGATACCATCCCAGGGTGTTATAGGTACTTGACTCATCATTGCTTTGGAAAGAGAGAATTTTTTGAGCAGGCAAATAAAGGGTTTTTGGTTGTTATAATTTGGCTGTGAGGTGGGGCTGTGTTTTTGTGAAGTAATCTTGCTTTGATGGTCACAAGTCTGAATTAAGTTCTGTTCTTACAACATATCCAAACATAAGATCCACTTCAATGAGTAAGAATTCACCTAGCTCATGCACTATGAACATAGCTTCAATTATTTACCATACAGACATACAGACACACACATATTAAAAAACAAAAAGAAAATAATGCTTTGAGAACTTTTTTTATGGACAAAAGAAAGAAGTTATTCAAATTTAGCAAATATGATACAGGTTTCAACTGCTCAAAAAGAAAATATGCTATCTCTGAGTGGTTGGCGTTAGGAAGGGCATCCAGCTGTAGAAACTCTGCCAAATCAGACTGGAGCCTGGTGTTGCCATCCGGTTTCACCAGTCCTCAGTCAAATCGTCCAACCCATGCTAGCATGGAAAGCGGACGTTAAACGATGATGATGATGATGATGATGATATCAGTTTTGAAAGTGCATGCTTTGAAAGTTCTGACAAAAATAGTACAATGCTGAAATTTTGTTTCCTTCTGGCTGTTGCTGGGTCATGGTAGTATATATATGTATAAAATGCATATGCATGTGTTTAAGGATATATATAGATGTATGTATGTATATGTAGTTATATGTGTATATATATATATATATATATATATATATATATATATACCCCTCTGTCTGGCATTCGCCATGATAGATCGCTAGCCACTAAACCTTTTTCTATTTTCTCTCTCTGCTTATTTCTGTGTTCCTTTCTGTCGAAGAGCGTAGGCTTGAAACGTAAAAGACTTTCTCACTTCCCGAGCATTAAACTAATACATCTGTTTGTTGTTTATACACCCGTCTTTGTCTTTTGTTCTTTTTTTTTGTAAATTCTTACTATATATATTCAGATCAGAATTTGGTACAGCCATCCAGCTTACCAGTTTTCAGTCAAACCATCCCACCCATGCCAACAAGGAAAGCAGACATTAAATGATGATGATGACGATTATATATACTGTCTAAGAATCCATAAGATAAAATAAATATGAACTTGTACATTTGTCAATAGAGTGAGTATATTAATCGAAGTGTACGGTATTATTATATCCATTACAGCTGGTCTTACCAATTGGTTTCATGCTAAGTGTCCAACGGAGTGTTAGGTAACTGCCCAATTATGTAACCCTGTTCTCTTCAGAGATGGCAGTTATGGAATGAAATCTGGTGACTACTTTCTGGTTTGTGGTTGCTGTAAAAAATGAAACGAAACAAGCAAGGGTTAATTTCATCTTTTTCACAGCAACACAGTCTGGATGTGTTTGTTCACCTCCAACAATAGTGAGCAGTCACCATATTTCATTCCATAACTGCCATATCTAAAGAGCAGAGGATTACATAATCAGGCTGTTACCTAACACTCACACAAACTCTTAGCATGAAACTGATGGGTAACAACCAGCCATAATGGATATATAATACTGTACACTTCATATATATGTGTGTATGTATGTGTGTGTGTGTTCAGACATGTATGTTACACAAATGAAATATGAGAAGAATGCATGAAACACCAAGTAACAATGGACTGAATCAGTAACTGATTCCCCCAAAATATAAACTCTAAACCATGCACTGAGATTTTGTAACCATAAATGCAAATATGTGTCTGTACACACTCATACACATGCATATATATATATATATATATATATATATATTATATATATATATATATATATATATATATATATATATAT
>NC_068982.1:126706432-126712277 GCF_001194135.2 Octopus bimaculoides
TATATATATGTGTGTGTATGTATATATGTATATATATATAAATATATATATATATATATATATATATATATATGTATGTACGTATGTATATATGTGTGTGTATATATATATATATATATATATATATATATATATATGTATGTATGTATATATACAGGTTGTGGGTAATAAATTGTCATCTAAATTATGCAAAAATAAAACTAATACAGACATCTCATTTTAACAGATAGATTTATCATAATTACATAAAAATATCTTGAAATACTAAAGAGTAAACGTATTTTATAAAATTGCCATTGACTTCAACCACCGACTCCAGACAACTTCAGAATCTCCTGCAACTCTTCTGGAGGGTCTCCTTGATTAAGTTGATGTATGCTGCTAGAATCCTTGCCTTCAGTGCATATTTGGTTTTGCAAGGAGTTTTGTTGGCCTTTTGCTCAACTGTACCTCACACATAATAATTAAGGGGATTGCCCCCTAACATCTGGCCACCTAACTCTGGGGAGTTAGGTGGCCAGATGTTAGGGGTGTTGTGGTTGCAGAAATTGTCTGACAGCCATGACTGGGTTCTCCTGCTTGTGTGACACGGTGCCGAGTCCTGTTGACATACAAAATCTTCTAGCAGTCACCCTCTTGTTCCAGGGCAGCACTACCTCCTCCAGGCACTTGAGGTAGGCCTCTGTGTTGAATCTGAGGCCGCGTGGTAAGATGAATGGAGGCATATCACCATCACTAGTGATCACTCCAAGCACCATGATTTTGACTGGATGTTTTATTTTTATCATTCTCAGTACATGTCCTCAGATTGCACTGTCCTCAGATTGACACCCAGACACTCTGAAAGGTTCATATTGGAGCTTCCGGCAAACAGTACAGTATGTTGTTTCCAATTTTCTGACAGAGTGAATTGCATAATGGTGCTGTTTGTATCACCAACACTGCCCAACTGACCCTATGACATTGTGTAGTTGACAAAACCAAAAACAAACAATGCACATGAGTAAAATTAAAAGTATAAAAGAGAAACAATTTACTCATCACACCCTGTATGTATCTATCAATATATATATATACTGATAGATAGATAGATAGATTGATAGATACATACATACATACATACATACATGCATGCATACATACATGCATGCATGCATGCATGCATACACTCATACATACATACATACATACATACATGCATACATACATACATACATAAGGTAACACACTGCCTAAATACCAATCTTGAGAAATTAGGCTTCTCAAAACCAGAAAGGAGAAAGTTAATTCAAAGACTACAGATCCAATCCATCACTGGAACTGTAAAAATCTGTAAAACTTTCCAGAAGTTTATCATTTAAATATATATGAGTATGTCTAGATATGCAACTATATGCATGAGAATACACACATACAACATGCAAATCTGCACATACATAGATATATACATGCATGCATGTATACATACATACATACATACATACATACATACATACATACATACATGCATACATACAAACAAACAAAAATACCCGGTTGTTGATGTTGAAAGTCCAGTGAAGGAGCCTTGGATCTAAATTAGAAACTGGTTCTTTCTCTATTGGCAAGAAATCTTGAAATAAACTGAATAATGACATGCATATAATGTCGCATGAAGCAGCATTGAATATCTGTGTAAAGTCACACTTAACATATTTGAATGTATTGGGATGTGAAAAGCTCTTTCATTTTGGAAACAACCCTGGAAGAAAATTCTTCATTGAGTTATGCATAAAAATATATAATGAGCTGTAAATGAATTCATTGGGACATAGGACACATGTATCTTTTCAATTCTTCAGCTATGTACATGCACTCTGTCAGCCACAGCCCAATAATAATGAAATTATTCTTACTAAAACAGCATATAGTATGTTTCCAGCGCAATTTACAGCCCATTATGTGTTTTCACGTATGCCTAGAAGGAGAATATTTTCCTTGGACTATTTCTGCAGTGGAAGGTGTTCTTGGGTGCCTTGTATCCAAATACACTTGAATGTCTTAAATATGACTTTACACGAACACACACACACATGCACATGCATGTGTGCACACACGCACACACACACACACACACATAGAGGTTCGGTGGTGCAAATAAGAAAATAGAACACAAAACAAGTGTATATACATTTTTATAAAACTCTCACAGGCTGAGAGTTTTATGCATTGGCACTTTTCAAACTTATATATATTACATATTTACATGCTTGTGTGTGTGTTTATACACACACACACACACACACACACACACACACACATTTATAAAGTATTTCTTTTAAAAATTCTTTAATACTTATTGACCTTTTAAAAATGCCTAGATATTCAAGTATAAAATCCTCTTGCTTAGCTTATTTACACAAGAATTCATTTAAATACTTGGAAAACAGTCCATCAATGAGTTTCTTTAAACATGTATGTCAATTAAAAGAAACTGATTCTGCCCCTTTCGAAATTGAATGGTCTACCTTGGCAAAAGTAAGCCCTTACAGATGGATCCTACCACCATTCTATGAAATGTCTGTTGTACTTAATTAAGTGAAAGATATTTTATCCTGTTTCAAGATAAATCTGCACCGAGACAAAAATCTGAAATTCCGAACTGTTGTAGACATCCTTCCAAATTTCTAATTTCAAAATTTTTGCCATTGAATGAGAGGTAATAACATTATTTACTGCTTTTGGCTTAACTTAGAATTTGCTGGACATGTTTTTACATTTTATAATACTGTATTTTTGAATTATTTCCTTCTGACCATTGCATTCAATCTTTATGATTTTATAAATATTGTATTTTATACTTTCTTCCTTTAATATGTACTTTTATCAGTCAGGATATGTTTCACACATGCTTATTATATTGCTTATTTCATGTTATATCATATTTTATTTCATCACATTACATTCCATTATTACTCCTATCATGAACTGATTGGATTGAATTTTTTTTTTCTACTATCCTTATGCATATATATTTCTTTTCTATGCCCTTGTATATTTAGAAATTGAAATTCATCCATTCAATTCCATGGCTTTTCTTATGTCTGTATATTTATAGTTTGGTCTTTACCTCTTTCATACATTTAACTCTCTATCTACCCAACTTCTCTATTGTATGCTTTCTACTCACTTCCTCCCTTGAGCTTATTTATAGCCATCCATATTAGACACATTCAGTTTTAACTACCCAGTATCCTTTAAGTTAACTTACATCACATCTGTTATTTTTCCCTGTCATTTTCCTTGGTCTTTCTTTCCTCCTTTCTCTCCTCTTTATTCTTCTCCTCACTTTTTTTTTCTTAGCTTCTAATGCATTTACAAGACTGCAACTCCCCCACTCAGGCAGTTAGCTCATTTATATTTATTTTCAATTTTTTCATGCCTTTTGTACTTGTTTGTGATACCTGTTCACCCTTATATTAAATTTTAAGTTTAAAAAAAATTTTATTGCATACAACTGTTTTCTTTTCCTCTTAATTTCTAATAGGGTCTTTTCCATTCACTATATTTTTTATGCCTGTTTTGTATGAGTATAGACAATTTATTTTATCCAGTTTTTAATTCGATTTTGATTTGCTTTTAATGTTTATATTCCTTCCATTAAAGTCAATCAATTTTCATTCATCAGATCCTTGATATATATATATATATATACATATATATATACATATATATACATATATATAGACACATGTATGTATGCATGTATGTATGTTTGTATGCATGCATGTATGTATGTATATGTGTGTGTATGTGTGTGTATACATACATACATACATACATACACACATACATACATATATACATACATACATATATACATGCATACATATATATATTTTACTAGTCAATAAATGATAAAGAGGCACATGTATTATCTTAAATCAATACCTTTCAGTACAGTTTGCTTTTAGTAATTATCTATAAAACTGAGTATTTATTGCCTGTTGATTTTCCACAGGTATGCTCTTCATTACACATTACCACTGTGATAGCTTAACCAAACTGGGCCCACTGGTAATATATGTAAATATATGTAAGTATATTACAACATCATCAAGTATTACAAAACTCACTGAACATAGAAGGCTGATTTTATTCTAAGTGTAATAGACAACACACACACACACATACACACACACACACACAAATTTACTGCTGAATCTATGACTTATAACTCAGTCATTTTTTATTTAGTGATTGACCTGGTAAATATCATTATCCTCATCCAGCTCCACCAGGTTGGCTCTCGTGCCAGTGGCACATAGAAAGCACCATTCGAGCATGGTCGATGCCAGTGCTGCCTTACTGGCTCCCATGCCGGTAGCATGTAAAAAGTACCTTTCGAGCATGGTCATTGCCAGTGCTGCCTGACTGGCTCCTGTGCTGGTGGCACTGGCAATGACCATTTGAGCATGGTCATTGCCAGTGCTGCCTGACTGGCTCCCATGCTAGTGGCACGTAAAAAATACCCACTACACTCTTGGAGTGGTTGGCGTTAGGAAGGTCATCCAGCTGTAGAAACCTTGCCAGATCAGATTGGAGCCTGGTGCAGCCTCCTGGCTTGCCAGTCTTCAGTCACACCATCCAACCCATGCCAGCATGGAAAGTGGATGTTAAACAATGATGATGATGATAAATTACATCTGCTTTCTATGTTGACATGGATTGAATGGATCGTTACTGCAGTCCTCTCTCATCAGTTTTATATTTGGCTTTGTGTCTACAGCTGGATGCTTTTCCTAATACCAACCACTTTACAAAATCATTTTTTCTTGACCCCTAGGCCTCATCAGGTAGGTTACCTGATTTCCTTGGTATTTCAGTGACTGAGATCACATTTCCTCCTTCAGGACACAGGTCCATTGCAGGACTCAGCATCAGAAATTTTGAGGGGAGAGTACAAGTTTATTACATTGATCCCAGTATTTGTCTGGTGCTTTATTTTATTGACCCCACTACTAAGGGATGAAAAGCAAAGTCGGCCTCAGCAGGATTTGAACTCAGAATGTAAAGAGCCAGAATAATTTCTGCTAAGCATTTTGTCTGATGTGCTAACAATTCTTCCAGCTCACCAACTTTACCAAGAGTATTGGGAACACTTATGTTCTGTGACACCTGCACTAGAAAAGTTGTTATGATTTGTAAAAGACGGAAGGCTTCCTCTTAACTCCATACTAACAGAATGTACTGGATGCAGTTTATTGGGAATCCAGTTAGAGAAGAGATAGGCATGAGAGAGTAATGAATAGTAAGAGGTGGAAACATTATGAGAATGAATGATAAATGTTGATACCAAATGACTAAGGTGGATGGGTGGGTGCAACAGGTGAAAAATATAGGGTCTATGCAGATCTATGAGAACCCCTAAGTATATACCTCAAGAACATGGAAGAACTAGGATGATAAAGATAAGAGAGTGTTGGTTAGAGGATCAGATAGATCCCATGGCACCTCTTGTTAATCGGGAAACAAATAATAAGTCCTGGGGTTGGTTCGTTTGACTAAAGGCGGTGCTCCAGCATGGCTGCAGTCAAATGTCTGAAACAAGTAAAAGAATATATATATATATATATATACCGGAGTAAGCACATGAAATGTGCAACAAGGTGGAAAAAAAGAGTACTCAAATACCAGAGGTAGAGTAATATGCTTTATTTAAAAGCAGCAGAAATATAACAAAAAAACCATTACTCTGAGTTTCACGTTCCCGTTCATCGGACAGTCTAACAAAACTGTCCGATGAACGGGAACGTGAAACTCAGAGTAACGGTTTTTTTGTTATATTTCTGCTGCTTTTAAATAA
>NC_068982.1:126717856-126720090 GCF_001194135.2 Octopus bimaculoides
GTCACTTAGCGGATCGGCAAAAAGAGACCGATAGAAAAGGTACTAGGCTTACAAAGAATAAGTCCCGAGGTCGATTTGCTCAACTAAAGGCAGTGCTCCAGCATGGCTACAGTCAAATGATTGAAACAAGTAAAAGAGTAAAAGAGTAAGTGTTCCCATACAAATAGTGTTGCTCGTTACCAATTCTTTATGAAAACATGACTGGCCATGGGGAAAGTATCATCTTGCTTGGAAACAAATAAAGGTTGATGATGTGGTAGATCATCTGGCTGTAGAAGTTTGCCTCAACAAAATCCACCTGACCCATGCAAAAATGGACAAGTGGATATTAAAACCATGTTGATGATGATGATAATATATGTGTACATACACACGTACACACACACACATTACTTGTAAAGAGCATGAAGGTTCAAGGTTCAAGTGGTAGCTTGTTCATGAATCATGCCAGTGTGTTGTAGTTGAATTATCTTGTTTCATGTGAGGTTCTTTATTAATGTTGTGGAATGAGAGAGGTTGTTGTATCCATAATTAATATTTGGTATATAATTAATTGTTGCTAAGGTCATTTAATTTATTTTACATTATTTTTCTTTTTTTTTTAAATTTTCATGGTATGTGATAGGAAAGTAAAGATAAATAGAAAATTTTAATTCTCAACAAAAATAAATTAAACATAAATAGAATTTAATGCACCAGAAAATTCAGATTTAAAGAAGTAAAGTTAATTTTTAAAATTTTGCTATCAAAATAATCATGACTAATAGAGTGAAGATATAAATTTCTAGTAAAACGGAAATATTAAAAAATGTTGAAGTAACTATTTCTTTAACATGACAGAAGACTATATTTGACTGACATATTTCAAGACATGTCTTCAGTTCTGCTTTATAAAGCATCTCTAAACAATATTGGAATCTTAAGACATTAAATCCGAGTAAAATGTTTTTGAAATATTCTAAGATGGAAAGTATTTATTTAATTAATTCTTTTTTTTTTCTGCTTTCTATAGATTTTTCTTGGACAACATTTAAAAGCAATACAATACCAAAAGAATTCCAAAAGAATGATTTTATAGACATTAGTGAAATATTTGCAGTGATAGGGTCCCTGCCGTATATGAATGACAAGCACTTAGCTTGGTACCGTATTTCAAATATGAACATCTCTAGCTATCTACCTAACGATCTACTTACTAAATGATACATATACACATGTATGTTTAGTTAAATATTTACTTGGACTGGGTATCACATTGTGTCTTTGAGCAGGGCACTTCGTTTTCCATTGCTGCAGGTTACTCCACTGAAAATACATACTAGCATAGTGTTGGTCTACTACAAGGTCCTGTTCTTGTTGCAGTGTGATGGCATATGTGCCTCAATGACCCTAGGAGCTTTGCTAGCAGAACACAAGCTCCTAATAGGGTGCCTCATGCTGGATAGGCCAAAGGATAGAAACCAGACTAATATGGATGACTTCTAAGAAGTAAATGTGGGTTTTCATAGAGCCAACATCCCAACCTAGAAGTAAAGCAAGTTAGAAGCATTAATAACAACCCAAGACCAAAAATATATGGGAGAGGATAATCTTCACTCAGAACAGCAAAATCCAAAAGGAAAAGGGATACTGAGTTAGAACTGAAAAAGCAGGGATCCAACTAGAGAAAAGCAGAAGAAACAGCCTTGAGTTGAGAAGAGTGGAGAAAAGTTGCTGACGGCCTGAGCTCAAATGGAAGCAGAGAGCTTAAGTAAATAGGAATAGTACTAGTGCAGCCCTGCTTCTCTTCAGCTGTCACATCTTCCTTGGCTAGTCTGGACATATCCCCAGCCAATCAGCCAACCAGCCAACCAGCCAACCAGCCAGTCAGCCAACCAGCCAGCTCTTGTCAAACCATCAAACCCATGCCAGCATGGAAAACAGGTATTAGAAGCTGGTTTTAAGCAATGAAGAGGGAACCAAGCTGCTGGAGTTCTGCAATGCAAATGATCTGTTGGGGAGGGACAAATGTAGCCACACAAATATATACACACATACACATGTATATATATATATATGTATGTGTGTATATATACATTTCAGTTATTCCTGGAATTTCTACCTTTATAAGTAGAGTGTAATATCTTTGGCACTTATATGAATTTTTGTTTCCCTCGTAACCATTTATTTATTTTTTCCTTGATATATGTACACATTGAAAGAATATACAAACATTTATATATATATATATATAT
>NC_068982.1:126720371-126735464 GCF_001194135.2 Octopus bimaculoides
CGAAATCGAACTGAATCCGACGACTGGCACCCATGCCAACCTCTCCTTCATTGGACACTAAACTCTGCTTGCAAAGACCTGTTGGGGCAAGTGAAATTGTAATTGAACCATACTTGATGACTGGCACCTGCGCCAGTGGAGCACCAACAGCACTGTCGAGCGTGATCATTGCCAGAGCAGCTGTCTGGCTTCTGTGCTAGTGGCCCGTAAATAGCATGATTTGAGCATAATCGTTACCAGCGTTGCCTTCTAGCACTTGTGCTGGTAGCACGTTAGAAAATCATTCGAGTGAGGTCGTTGCCAGTGCCGCTGGACTGGCTCCCGTGCAGGTGGCATGTAGAAAACACCTTTTTGAGTGTGGCCGTTGCGAGTACCGCCTGACTGGCCCTTGTGCCGGCGGCACGTAAAAAGCACCCACTACACTCTCAGAGTGGTTGGCATTAGGAAGGGCATTCAGCTGTAGAAACTCTGCCAGATCAGACTGGAGCCTGGTGCAGCCTTCTGGCTTGCCAGTCCTCGGTCAAATCGTCCAACCCATGATAGCATGGAAAGTGGACGTTAAACGATGATGATGATGATGATGATATATATACACAAACATGTTAGCATAGAAGGCGGATGTTAAACAATGACAATGATGATGATATATATATGTTTGTATGTATATATGTATGTGCGTGTGTGTTTGTGTGTGTGTGCGTATATATGTCTGAGCGTGTGTGTGCGTATATATGTCTGAGCGTGTGTGTGTGTGTGTGTGTGTGTTGTATACAGACCATCAGTAAATCATAAATCTTTAAGTTATAGAGCAGTAGAGTAATTAGATAAAGATGGCTATAAACCAGCCAAAGATGGCATAGACTGGCCATTGCCATCATTATTTAATTAATCATCATCATCATTGTTTAATGTCCGTCTTCCATGCTGGTATGGGTTTGACAGGAGCCAGCCAGGCAGAAGCCTGCACCAGACTTCTGTGTCTGTTTTGGCGGGGGTTTTACAGCTGGCTGCTCTTCTTAACCACCCAGCATATATATATATATACATATATATACATATATATATATATATATATATATATATATATATATATATATATATATATATATATATATATATATATATATATATACATACGTATATATATGTATACATACATATACATGTACACACATATAAACTGGCTTCTTATAGCTTTTTGTCTACAAAATTCACTCACAAAGGCCTTAATTGGCTTGAGGATACATTAGAAAATATTGGCTAGAATGCTGCAGAGTGAGACTGAACCTGGAACCATGGTATTGCAAAGCAATCTTCTTAACTACACAGCCTTGTTTGTGCCCATATACATCTGTTTATTTTGATTTACTATTTTCAAAAAAAAATCTCATTGGAGACTTTGCCAATTGACTTTCCAGTACATTTTTATATCTAAAAAAAAAATAAAATACAAAAAAACAACTTATTTTCATGCTTGTTATTTTGCACACCTGGAATTGCTGTAGCCCTTTCCTATTTGATTCAGACTTCATTCTTTCAAATTAATCTTTTAAGATCTTTTGCGAGGACTTTTCTGTCAAAAGCAGTATTCAAATTTAATAGTGTTTGTGTTTTCTCTGAATTGTTGTTCTCCTGAGGACTTCTAAGGCTGTTTGGCTAATTTGTTTCCTTTTCACATGAACAATTTTAGTCCATTCTTGTTTCTTGTCATTGGCTGCTTTCATTTTGTATACAAGAACTCTAGCTTCTTATCTTCATAATTCTCTAGACAAGGAATTATTCAAGTCTACCTCTTACAAAGTTTTCTTCATTGATTTTCACATCCGCAAACTTTTAAATCAATTTCTATAAGAGAGAGATATGCTTTGTAGTTATGTTGTGTGTAGAAATAGAGTTGCTTTTGATTATAGCTAGACTTCTCCCACCTTTGAGGAAATTTCCAAATACTTGTTAAGAATTGTCTCTATGTTGACAAGAACAGCATCTTGGAGAAGAATTTTCAGCATTGTTTAACTCTATTTCTTCTGCTTCCACACATAATTTAGTAAATTCATTAAATCTGTGCAAAACTCTTTCTCTGAACAAGAATTCACATGTTTCATTTAAACAAGAATCCACATATTGTATTATGGCTTCATGTACAGCGAAACTAACAAGACAGAATTCAAGGCAGAGATCAATGTGAGTGTGTGTGTGCACATGCGCACATGTATGGATGTATGTATATATTATGTATATATTATTCAAGTTAACTATTAAGTTCAGAGGTTATGTACATATATGAACACACACACACACACATATACATGAAGTAAATCAAAATTTGTTTATCCTATTCAAACTTGAGATAATGTGACCTGTATTCTGTGAGTTCCTGTATGATTAATCTGGACAACATAGAGTTAGGAAACCAAATTAATGCATTCAACTGTCTCTGTATTTGAACAATCGTTGAAATCACCTTGTAAATGCCGAAATTATTGAATTTCCAGAGAGTGCAGCTATATAAACTTTCGGAGTGTCAGTCACTTGGTTTTTGAAGATGTGTAACCCTGGTTTGTCCTCATAAAGCAAACATGGAACATATTAATATTTGCTTAAATGACTAGATGCAATGCACAGATCTAGTGCTCCAGATATGCCTTCACTTTGCTTTGTTGTGTATTCTCTGACATACAACTGTTTATTATATGTGTTGCTGTGAGATAAACTGGGCATCTCATATTTTCTTCTCTGTCTAGCATGGTACTGCATGATGATGTTTTAAACTCTGATAGAGCAGATCGATGATCAAAGGAGTTCCAGCCAGGACCAAGTGATATTTTCAACACTTTAACATTTAAACTGAGAATATCTGACTCAAATATTCTGCCAGATCTGGCTTTTCACACCTACCAAACAATGTCATTCTAAAAATAGACAACACATCATCAAAATCTCCAGACCACCAGATTATGCAAGATTAATTCAAAACAATATGAATAAATAAGCATTAATTTGACAGAGTAATCTGAATGCTAAAAGGTTAAGGTTATCTAGGAATGTAATCCAACGTGTCTTTCTGTCTTTTCATAATGGTAGGATGTAATTTGAAGGAGAGTCAACTGTTATATGGTGAAATACCATACAAGGGCATCGTTGATAGCAGAGTAAGCAGTGCATCGGCTTCATAATCAAACTTGCATACCTTTATTCTCCAGTTATATCTACAGTTGTGGATAAAATGAATTTTACCAGAGTATAATAGTTTCTGTTTTTCATCACAAATTTGATAGTACACATTCTAATCAATAAAAAAGCCTCTATGCAATTGCTTGACTTTCTAGAATTAGCAGCTAAAAAATCTCTCAAGCTACTACTTTAAAAGTGAAAGAAAAATAAATGTAGGTGTAGCTGTGTAATAAGTTTGCTTCCCAACCACATGGTTCTAGGTTCAGTCCCATTGAATGATATCTTGGGCAAGTATCTTTTACTATATCCTCAAGCCAACCAAAGCCTTGTGAGTGGATTTGGTAGATGGAAACTGAAAGAAGCCTGTGGTATATACATATATGTATACAGTGTGTGATGGGTAAATTGTTGCCTTTGTATATTTTTAATTTTGCACGTGCACATTGTTTGTCTTTGATTTTGTCGACTACACAGTATAGTAGGGTTAGATGCAGAGCCAGATTAAGACTCATGGAGGCCCTAAGCACTTAAAGGGTTTTGGTGCCTTCAAGTAAATGTAAATAATTCAAAATGTAAACGATAATAAATCATAAAATAAATTTTTATTTTCAAAACGAAACAAAACTAATAGTAAAATGGAAAATAATGTTTATTTTTGTATGCTTCCATTTTATTTATATTTGAAAACTTTTCTCCTTCGTTTTTTATTTATTTTTTTTAATTGTAAAGTGTTCGATGATATCATTAAAATATTATTTTACGTAAAACTTCTGCTTCTCTACTTAGTAGAGATAAGGCATTACGAATAGTACTTTAGCAAGATTAAAGTGATTTCTTTTGTGCTGTAAACCATTTATGTGCTTATTTTGCTTAATGGGTTAATCCAGCACTGGTTGGATGGGCACCGCCTGTGAGAAAAACAGCAACATGATACAATTCACTCTACCAGACATTTGGAAACAACATGCTGTACTGCTTGGTATTCATGTGGGAAGTACCATTACGAACATTTCAGAGTGTTTGGGTGTCAATCTGAGGACATGTACCAAGAGTGATAAAAATCAAACATCCAGTCAACATCATGGCAATGTTATACCTCCATTCCTCTTCCCACACAGCCTCAGACTCAACAAGGAAGTCTACATCAAGTACTTGGAGGAGGTAGTGCTGCCCTGGGTCAAGAGGGTGGCTGCTGGAAGATCCTATGTCTAGCAACAAGATTCTGCACCATGCCACATAAGCAAGAGAACCCAGTTATGGCTGTCAGACAATTTCTGCGACTACACCACCCCTAACAGCTGGCCACCTAACTCCTCAGACTACAACCCTCTTGATTATTATGTGTGGGGCACAGTTGAGCGAGAGACCAACAAAACTCCTTGTAACACCAAAGATGAACTGAATGCAAGGATTATGGCAGTATTCAATAAAAACAAGGAGACAGTCCAGAAGAGTTACAGGAGATTCCAAAGTTGTCTGGAGGTCATGGTTGAAGCCAGTGGCGATTTTATTGAATAAATTTCCTCTTTAGTATTTCAAGATATTTTTATGTAATTTTGGTAAATATATCTGTTAAAATGAGATGTAAGTGTTATTTTCATTTTTGTGTAATTTAGACGACAATATATTCACTGCACCCTGTGTGTATGTGTGTGTTTGTGCACATGTGTGTGCGTGTGTGTGTGTGCGTGTGTGTGAGTGTGTGTGTGTGTGTGTGTCTTTGTGTGTTTGTTTATGTCCTCATAGCCTTGTGGTTCAACAAAAAGAGATCAATAGAGTAAGAAACCAGGCTTAAAAAATGTATTGGGTTTGACTCGTTTGACTAAACCCTTGAAGGTGGTGCTCCAGGATGGCCTTGGTTTAACGACTGAAACAAGTAAAAGATAAAAGATATCAACTGTATAACGATGTAGAGGAAAATGAAATAGGTTTCCAGTAGCAAAATCGTTATTGACGAGCTAAGACAACTGCTGAGAGGGACTTTCATAATTTCGATATATACATAGCAGATTTGATGACTAAATAGTTACGATGGTGACCTAGTTGTTTCAAATTATGAGGTCAACTGCTGTGCTTGACATTGAACTACATTTTAAGAGAACATACTTAATTTCATTCCTGTAAATCAATATAAAGTGCTACATTGATTTCACAGTTGAATGATTTGTGTAAGAAAGATTTATTAAGTCCTACATGGAAAAATATGAAATTGTGTTACTTTGCTAATGTAAAGAAATTAGTTGTGAAAATATTAATAAAAATAATCATTTAGGGTTTCAAAATTGACTAAATTTGGGTGGTGGGGTCAGTGAGTGGCTGGCTGGCTGGTTAGTTTTTGGAGCTTTTGCAACTGATACGACTAAAATGTTACTAAATAATGCTCCATCTTTGTAAAGATGGAGTTTGAAAAGTCGAGTGTAGCATCTTTTGGATATGTAATTAATGCTTAGTACAATTGCCACCGATATCTTTCCATGCACCAGCAAAAAAAATCAATCCTGCATCAGGTCAAGTGAAAGAAGTAATTCTAAGATATCCTCCTCCTCCTCCTCCTCCTCCTCCTCCTCCTCATCATCATCATCATCATCTTTCACCACCACCACCACCACCCTCCTCCTCCACCACCCTCTTCCTCCACCTCCCATTATCGTCATCGTCGTCGTCATCATCATCATCATCATCATCTTCACCATTTTAATGCCCTATTTTTTATGCTTGCATAGACCAGATGGAATTCATTGAGGTAAATTTTCTATAGCCAGATTGCTGTGTCTACTTTCTCATTCTTGCATGGTTTGCTCAGGTTGTCATGATCCAGGTCAGTTGTTATTCAGAGTTACTGGCCTTTTAGACAGGTTAGAGAACCATGTCTTGCTTGTATATTCCATCTTTGGCATATTCTCTACAGCTAGATGCCATTTCTGTCACCGACCACTTTATAGAGTGTACCGACTGCATATTATCATGGCACCAACATGAGTGAGGTTGTCAGGTCCTCAACAAGACTAAAATGTCTTCTCAATCATATGTAGTCTTATTTTATATTTATTTTTATCTTTTAGTTTGGAGGGATGGCAGTGTTCATAACACCCTGCAAAGTCTCTGAGTCTGATAGAAGGAAGGAAGATATCCTCAAACCAGTGACCTTGCTTGAATACTTTGAACCAGGTTGGTCTACCTCCTTAGTAGACCATAGTGGAATTTGAACTCAGAATGCAAAGAGCTGGAACAAATACCACAGGGAATCTACTCTGATGTTTCTCTAATGTTTTAGCTTTTATTGGTACATTTTTTTTTATCAAAAAGATAAAAGCAAAGCTGACCTTGGTAGAATTTCAACTCAGAGTGCAGACAGTTGGAACAAATATTATAAAGCATTCTGTCTGATACTCTAATTTACCAATCACTTCATGGTGTGTTTTGAGTGCATTTTATCGTGGCACCAACACTAATGAGGTTGCCTCGTATACTTTTCTTATCTATGATATGTGTGTTCACTCACAGTTTAAAAATTGTAATTTCACAGAAGCATTGCAAAAGTTGTTAGTTTGGTTTTGATTATTTTCCTAACTAACAAATCTTTGAAGATAAAATGGTAAAGAGAGTGGAATACACTTATAAAGGATTTTAAATCTGATTTTGTTAAATTAGAAAAAAATATTATTGTCAACTAGAGTAGGCACAGGTATACTTGTGTGGTTCAGAAGTTTGCTTCTCAATCACATGGTTTGGGTTCTGTCCCACCGTGTGGCACTTTGTGCAAGTGTCTTCTGGTATAGCTCAAGACCAATAAATATATATATATAGAAAAAAGTGAAAGGGGTACACTGAACTTGCCATGAGGAGTAGAATATCCAACGTTTTGGATTCAGTCCTTTGTTGGGGGCAGAGAAAAAGGGAAGAAAAAGAGAAGAAAAATAGTAAGAAGTCAAACAGAATCTACATCCTCTCCGCTTGAAAAACTGGCTGCAACTGATAATATATATATTGGAGCCTGGTGCAGCCTTCTGGCTTGCCAGTCTGCAGTCAAATCGTCCAACCCATGCTAGCATGGAAAGCGTACGTTAAACGATGATGATGATGATGATATATATATAAGATTTAAAATAAAAACTCAAATTAGGCAATCAACTTTCTTTACATACTTATACACATTTATAAATTTGACTTAAAATGTCTACATATATATTATATATTAATACATATTGACATATATAAATATTTCAGAAAATATAAATATATATAAATGGCACATAAAAGACACCATTTCGAGCGTGGCCGTTTTCGTGCGGGTGACACGTAAAAGCACCCACTACACTCTCCGAGTGGTTGGCGTTAGGAAGGGCATCCAGCTGTAGAAACTCTGCCAAATTAGACTGGAGCCTGGTGTTACCATCTGGTTTCACCAGTCCTCAGTCAAATCGTCCAACCCATGCTAGCATGGAAAGCGGACGTTAAACGATGATGATGATGATGATGATGATACATAAAAATACATGTAAATAGAATCAATGTGGAATATATATGGAAGAAAAAGTGTGAAGAAAAGAGAACTGGTAAAAGTTTTGTTTGTATTCAGTCATTTGACTGCAGCCATGCTGGAGCACCACCTTTAGTCGAACAAATCGACCCCAGGACTTATCCTTTGTTAGCCTAGTACTTATTCTATCTGTCTCTTTTGCTGAACCGCTAAGTTACAGGGACGTAAATAGTTGTCAAGCGATGTTGGGGAGACAAACACACACACACACACACACATATATGATGGCTTCTTTCAGTTTCCATCTACCAAATCCACTCACAAGGCTTTGGTAGGCCTGAGGCTATAGTAGAAGACACTTGCCCAAGGTGCCATGCAGTGGGACTGAAACCAGAACCATGTGGTTGGTAAGCAAGCTACTTACCACACAGCCACTCCTGCACCTATACTAAAATTAAGAGTGGTTAAGAGTTCCATTTAACAGATCCATAAAATTCAGTCTGGTTTTTTTTAAATATATAAAGGGTATATAATACAATTCAAGGAAGTCCACTTTCGATGACCGTTTCCAGAGTTTATGTCCCGACAGAAAAATTATAAAAATTTTACAAACCATGTGGACGATGTCCCCTTCATCAGTAATTGTCAAGATTGTGATTTTATAATGAGGATACCTTTCCTGATGAAGGGGACATTTTCAGCATGGTTTGTAAAATTTTTATAATTTTTCTGTCGGGACATAAATTCTGGAAACGGTCATAGAAAGTGGACTTCCTTGAATTGTATTATATACCATTTATATGTTTAAAAAAAAATAGATTGAATTTTATGGATTTCTTAATTGGAACTCTTAACTGCTCTTAATTTTAGAATAGAAAAATATTTTTGTCACTTCGATTTTCCTTACTTTTTTTTTTCCATATGTATCCCACAATGATTCTATTTACATGTATTTTTATGTATATTTATATTTTTTAAATTATTCATATATGTCAATATGTATTAATATATATATATATACACATTTTAAGTCGAATTTATAACTGTGTATATGAGTATGTAAAAAAAGTTGATTGCCTAATTTGAGTTTTTATTTTAATTCTTATCTTTTGTCTTGGGTTCGACCCGAACACTTCTTAAGCAATTCTATATATTTTGTAAGAAAGAATAATAATACTGTTTGTGTGTGTGTGTGTGTGTGTGTGTGTGTGTGAGTGTATCTTTGACATGGTATTGCAAGATAGTTGTGAAAGAATGTCACTGTCATACAACCAGTGTCCTTCATTCCCAATCTTCTGTAAAAACATGTCTGGCCATAAGGAAATATCACCTTACTTGGAAACAGACAAGCAGGGCATCTGATCATAGAAATGTGCCCTAATAAACTCTCTCTGACCAATGCAAGCAAGGAAAGTAGGCATTAAAAAAGATGTGCCTATTTTTGACAAAATTTGACAAAATTTTTTTACTTCAACAAAATGAGATTTAAATTCTTTTTATTATTTTATCTTTAAAGATTTTTGGCATCTAGAAGTAAAAACCTAAGACATTAAAATAAAGCAAAACTTTATAGCCATTATCTCTCCTTTAATACCAAGTGACTAAAGCAAGAAGGGAAAAATTATGTTGTCTTTTATACCAGATGTATTAGATCAATGTGTTAAATCATTGAGAATTTCTTGCACCTCATCTAATTTGTGTTTAGTTTAAATCTGTCACAGCTTCTGTTATTTTCACAAGAATATATGAATTGTAACATGAGACTTATTAACAATTGTTGAACAAATTCTCTGAATGAAAGCTCATATTTTAAATTACTTGAAATACCGGTAATAACGATACTATTCTATAAGGATTTTGATATCCTTGTTGAATAATGTCAATGGTAGAATCAGTACTTCATCGAATCTAAATTATTCACAGATAATTAAAAATTCACAGACTATTGAAAATTAACACAGAAATAGTTTAGAATTTAGTCTGTAGAGATTAATAAAAAATAGTTAATGAAATGAGATGCAAATTGGTGCTTTTAGCACCAGGTTAACTCTGATTCAAAAGATTTATGATCAAATACAAAGATTTATGACCATCCTGTATTTTTATCAATCGAGGATTGCCTAGTTCAATATTGCATTCTTTAAGATAATAATTATGATTTAATGTAGATTTTCCTGGATGAGTGACCATATCAGGGTTGCTTATATACTTGGAATATATGTTAAAAATTGATAAGGCACTGGGGCTAAATGCCACAGCATATGCAATTTCAGTTCCTTGTATTGTGAGTTCTATGTTTATCAGAGTTGACTTTGTTTCTATGTTTTCGCCTCTCCAACACAGATAAGTGCCAGAAATATCCTATGCAGAAGAATTAAGTAAGAGAAACTGAAGAAATAAAATAGCCTTCGATTATTGAATATTCTGGAATACTTGTTGGTATCTGCCAGGTTAAGTTATGTATGTGTATGTTTTCTATAAAAAAATTCACTTTCTTTACATAACCATACACACACACACAGACACACACACACACACACACACACACACACACACACACACACATATATATATATAGGCGTTGGAATGGTTGTGTAGTAAGTAGCTTGCTTACCAACCACATGGTTCCGGGTTCAGTTCCATTGTGTGACACCTTGAGTAAGTGTCTTCTACTATAGCCTTGGACCAACCAAAGCCCTGTGAGTGGATTTGGTAGACGGAAACTGAAAGAAGCCCGTTGTGTATATATATATATATATGTATGTGTGTGTATTTATATGTCTGTATTTGTCCTCCAATCATCGTTTGACAACCGATGGTACTGTGCCTACATCCCCATAACTTAGCAGTTCAGCAAAACAGACCGATAGAGTAAGTGCTAGGCTTGCAAGAGAATAAGTCCTGGGGTCGATTTCTTCAACTAAAGGCGGTGCTCCAGCATGGCTGCAGTCAAATGACTGAAACAAATTAAAGAATAAAAGAATAAAGGAATAGAGATAGATAGATAGATCGATAGATAGCTGAATAGATAAGTACAGCAAAAAAGAACATGTGTGTGTGTGTGTGTGTTTGTGTGTGCGTGTGTGTGTGTGTGCGCACGCGCGTGTCCTTCCAGCGTGTCTTGTAAGTTACTCAGTGATCCTGTCAGTGCTGGTCCCATGCGAAAAGCACCTGTGTAGGTGTCATGTAAAAAGCACCCAGTACACTTTGTAAAGTGGACGGCATTAGGAAGGGCACCCAGCCATAGAAACCATGCCAAAACAGACAACTGGAACCTGGTGCAGCCCTCCAGCTTGTCAGCTCTTACCAAATCATCCAGCTCATGTCAGTATGGAGAACAGAAGTTAAACGGCAATGATGATGTTAATGATAATGTATATATATCGATCTATCAATCTCTCTGTCCCTCTGTGTGTGTGTGTGTGTGTGTGTGTGTGTGTGTGTGTGTGTGTGTGTGTGTGTGTGTGTGTGTGTTGTCTGTGTGTGTGTTTATATAAATATATACATAATTCATCCAAGCTTTAATGCTGTCGTTTCCTTCCCGTAAAAGTGCAGTATTTGAAGTGACAAGAATGATTAATTACATGTTTTATTTGGTTAATTGACTATAAGCTTGCTTTCGAAAATTTTATAATGACTCTTGTCAAAAGAAATCAGTATTCAGTGGCATATCAATGGGTCTTTGCACCCAGGGACAAAGATGCATTTGACACCATCTCTCCTTAATTAACTGGCAAGAGGAAATTTTGTGGGAAGTGGATATTTTGTGACCCTTCACACCTGCTCTCAAGAATAACTGCCTCGCTTTCCAGTTTTGCATACAGGGAATCAATACTTATAGGAACAATCATGGTTGTGTGGCTAAAAAGCTCACTTTGTAACCATATGGTTTTGATTTCAGTCCTGCTGCCACCTCGTCAGCACTCAATTTCCAGGGCACCAGCATCGGACACACTTCCCCTCCAATCCGTTGTTGCAACCCTGTTCCTGTTGGGCTGGAAGGCATGCTGTGTTTGCAGGTCACAGGGCAGCACCCCACCACTGCTGGCTTCGGCCAACTGGCAACAGGACCCCCACACTTCTCTTGACTGGGCCTGTCACTCCTCAAATGCAGGCATGGCTAACCAATGGGGACAGGCTAACAAGCCTTGCCCTCAGCAAACACGATGAAAACCTAGATCCAGAATTTTTTACAAACAAGTTTGACTTTAATCGATTTTGATATCAATACAAAACAAGTGTAATAGAAATTATTAAGGTGGCAAGCTGGCAGAAATATTAACGAGATGTGCGAAATGCTTAGCGGTATTTCGTCTGCCGCTACGTTCTGAGTTCTAATTCCGCCGAGGTCGACTTTGTCTTTCATCCTTTCGGGGTCGATTAAATAAGTACTAGTTATGCACTGGGGTCAATATAATCAACTTAATCCATTTGGCTGTCCTTGTTTGTCCCCTCTGTGTGTAGCCCCTTGTGGGCAGTAAAGAAATAAGAAATTATTATTATTATAATATTTGTACATCAACCAAAATCAGATAAATCCAATAATGGAAAAGTAATGTTTCAAATCAACCCAAAAATATTTCTATTCTTGTTTGGTTTGGAGATGAAGTTTTCCAGGAAGGATGTCCAAAGCCTTCTCATTGCCCTCCTACAAATTTTAGTGGGTGCATTTGCACTATCTGCACCCACTGTTTGTTCTGGACTTAAATCCTGCCAAGGTCAGTTTTACCTTTTATCCTTCTGGGGTTGATAAATAAAGAACCAATCAAGGGTGGTGGGCTGGTAGAGATATTAGAGTATTGGATGGGATGCTTTATGGTATTTGTTCCAAATCTTTGTGTGCTGAGTTCAAATCTCACTGTGACCTACATATGTGGTGAACCTAATCCATAATCTTCAGAAGAGACAACTTTGTTGTAGGCTTTCAGGCCAGGTCTCAGGATAATACCTTCCTCCATCCCATTAATTTTGGCAGCCCTGGAAAGGGGCAAAAGCTCTGCTTCTCTCTCTCCTGACTAAATGATAAAATTAAATGAATAAATACCTAAATTGTTTTTTCCTGCAGATGGCATCCCTGAGTAATTAATCTCTGTGAAATATTTTTCAAAACTTTCCCATTTGAGATTGCTGTATGTTTTAAATGGACTCTTATCATAACAGATTTTTTACAAATGATAAATAGTAAATTATGTTGGTGAAGGTCCATGACTTACTGGTTAGGCTCTTGTACTCATGATTTGAATGTTGTGGTTTCAATCCCTGGGTCAGGCAACACATTGTGTTCTTGAGCAAATGCTTCATTTCATTGATAAGACCAAGGACAGTCAAAATCACATGATCTGCTGGTCTTGGTACTGGAGGTGGTGAGTATTTAATCTCTCAGCTAGCGACATAGACAAGAGTGCAATTTGCACCAAAAAGCAATATGAGACTTTCTCTCATGGTAATTACCACAGTATAGTTAATTCTAACAGAACATCCATGTTTAAGTGGGATAAATATTACCACTTGGTGTTAATACAGTCTCTGTTGCTAATATATACTTCATTTCATGTTCCTCCAGTCCATTCAGCCAGTAAAAATGAATAATCTTGCGATGGACTGGTGTCTTGTTCAGGAGGGGCAATATACGCGCCACAGAATCTGGGAAACTGGTTTTATGTTGACTTACAAATATATGGGAATAATTCACAGTTGAGGAATGATGTCTTACAAAATTATGTTTTCTAATCACAAGGTTTCAAATTCACTTCAATGGCATGTCACTTTGGGCAAAAGTCTTCTACTACAGCTGTGGAGTGACCAAAACCTTGTAAGTTGATTTAGCAGATGGAAACTGAAACTCATCACACACACACACACACATGCATACACACACACATGCATGCACACAAACACACACACATGCATATACATATGTGTATGTATGTATTCTTTTACTCTTTTACTTGATTCAGTCATGCTGGAGCACCGCCTTTAGTTGAGCAAATCGACCCCAGGACTTATTCTTTGTAAGCCTAGTATTTATTCTATCAGTCTCACTTGCTGAACTGCTAAGTGACAGGGACGTAAACACACCAGCATCGGTTGTCAAGCGATGTTGGGGGAACAAACACAGACACACAAACATATACACATATGCATACACATATATATATATATACGACGGGTTTCTTTCAATTTCCGTCTACCAAATCCACTCACAAGGCTTTGGCCGGCCCGAGGCTATAGTAGAAGACACTTGCCCAAGGTGCCATGCAGTGGGACTGAACCCAGAACCAAGTGGTTGGTAAGCAAGCTACTTATCACACAGCCACTCCTGTGCCTTTAAAAAGTTTGTTAAAAAATTTAACAAAAACTCAACAAACGGAAAATTTTACAAAAACATAACAAACAGAAAATTTGTAGCTATTTCCTTATCAGTCAACATCAAAAGATCCTTAGAATTTTGTACTTTTAATGACATATATATATATATATATATATATCATTAGAGGAAAAATCAAACTCAAGGCAGAACAAGTATCTCAAAGCTATTTCTGGGATAACCCAAGTGGTCGATTAGCATATCCGTACACTGGCTATTCCATCATCAGAGACAAGGTATGAATATTTTAAACAGGGAAAATTTACAGTTTACAAAGAATAAAATTCGCTGTCTATAAGGAATAAAATAGAAGAATAAAGCAGCAAAATGTTCTTCTAACTATTTTTACTCTTTATTCTTCCATTTTACTACTTTATTTTTCTGTTTTGTTCCTTATAAACTGTAAATTTTATTCCTTGTAAACTGTAAATTTTCCCCGACTAAAATATTCATACCTTGTCTCTGATGATGGAATGTCTAGTGTACAGATATGCTAACCAACCACTTGGGTTATCCCAGAAACAGTTGTAAGACTTCAAATTCACCTTAGCCTAATTAAATTAATGTAAATGAGTTAAGATACTCGTTCTGCGTTGGTTTTGATTTTTCCTCTAATATAATATATACATTCTATAATGCAACCCTAACACAGATCCCTAGATCAAGCCTTAGCTGTGATCTTGAAACCTAATGGTTGACCAACTATAGTATAACACTTACCCAGCATACCTATTCGTTTAGATCACAAGTGAGTTAAACTCCTCAAGGTCCCCTCTCGACCCAGAGAAACGTGGTGGTGGAACAAGGAGGTAGACAGGGCTATAAGACAAAAGAAACAGGCTTGGAAGGACTGGAAGAACGGTGGTAGCAGGGAATTGTATCAATGTGCCAGAAGGGAGGCTAGGCGACAGGTTTATTTAGCCAGAGGGGAAGCAGATAAGAAAAGATTTGCCAATGTTCTGCGCCGTGAGGACCAAAGACTCGAGGTATTTCGTGTTGCAAGACAGTGTAGGAGAGAGAATAGTGATGTCGTAGGAGAGAAATGTGTTTGCATGGATGATGGTATGCTTGCACT
>NC_068982.1:126736862-126737359 GCF_001194135.2 Octopus bimaculoides
TGCTACATGGCAGTGAAACATGGGCTGTAACTGCTGAGGACATATGTAAGCTCGCAAGGAATGAAGCCAGTATGCTCCGTTGGATGTGTAATGTCAATGTGAATACCCGTCAGAGTGTAAGTATCTTGAGAGAAAAGCTGAACATTAGAAGCATCAGTTGTGGTGTGCAAGAGAGACGATTGCGCTGGTATGGACATGTGGTGAGAATTGATGAGGATAGCTGCGTGAAAAGTGCCACACCCTAACCAGTTGAGGGAACCCGTGGAAGAGGTAGGCCCAGGAAGACCTGGGCTGAGGTGGTGAGGCAAGACCTTCGTACATTGGACCTCACCGAGGCAATGACTACTGACCAAGACCTTTGGAAATGTGCTGTGCATGAGAAGACCCGGCAAGCCAAGTAAGATCGTTGCCAGTGCCCCTGGACTGGCTCTTGTGCGGGTGGCACATAAGATGCACCATTTTGAGCGTGGCCGTTGCCAGTACCGCCTGACTGGCTT
>NC_068982.1:126738009-126741579 GCF_001194135.2 Octopus bimaculoides
AGAAGAAGAAGAAGAAGAAGAAGAAGAAGAAGAAGAAGAAGAAGAAAAGAAGGAGGAGGAGGAGGAGGAGGAGGAGGAGGAGGAGGAGAAGAAGAAGAAGGAGAAGAAGAAGAAGAAGTGAATGAAATTGGATTTCCATGGTTTGAAATAAATCTGTATCGTCTTTTCATTTCCATGTTACAAAAAAATAAGATCTTTTCGCTAATTTCGTTTGATATGTCTATTGTTATATCTTTTCCACTCCTCACATTCTATAACAGTTAACATACAGCTGAGAACTTTACAACAGAGTTCATGTGTACTTCAACAATCGATAAGAATTTATTCTACCTCCCAAGAGGAATAATAGCTGAAGTAATGAAATTTTACGACAGACCTATAAAGGGAAACAACCCCTGCCTTCTTATTTAGCTGTAATAATAACGTTAACCGATTCATAGCGAATAATAACCATCTTTTAGTAGAGGTGTACGTAGGTTTTAGATTTTAAACTAAGATTTTATATATTTCTCGTGTTTGATAGGAAGTGCCTTCACAATAGTTACCCCGTCTTCACGAGACTGTAGTAAATTATGATTTCTTATTCTGCTAAAAGGAAGAAATGACCTCTAAGCTGCACTGAAGTAAAATAAATTGATGTGCGATTTTGATGGATTTTGTTTTGTATATTTTGCTGATGTTTCCGAATTTACCAAACTGTCGCTGTGGAAGGCTAACAAAAGTACAAATGAAATGAGTATATACATATGTATGAGTGTATGTGTACGCTCGCGCGCGCGCACACATACACACACACAGAGGAGACGAACGTGGATTTAGGAAGTACATTTTTAGTTCTTAGAGAAGTATATTAAATCGCTTTGAGAGTGCTCAACGTTTCAATAGGTAGTTGGTGCTATGGCATGTTCTATGTGAATTAAGATGGACCTCAAATAGAGCGCTTAAAAATGTGAAATATTTACCACAAAGTATGTATTTATATTTTTATGGGATCTTTATGATTTGACGGGCAACATTTTTTTATGTAGTGTTTTTGGTACCGAAACACTTTCAAACTTCGAATACTTGTATATTTTGTGTTATAGAACAGATAAAAAAAATTTGTATTCGAAGTTATTTCATGTAAAAAATTGTCGTATTTCGGTAATTTCAACCAATCACTGACGTCTATTGGGGTGAAAACAATTACGCCGTGGAATGTAAACAACGGTGTTATGGGATTTTTTCCCTTGAATAAAATTAGTGCCGTTGTTTGTCAACAAAAATTATCCGTTGTCAACAACAACTATCAGCGGTATATATTTCGTTTGTCACTGTTATTTATGACATCGTTCGTGCGTTTGTACTGCTTTTAGCTTTAGGGTTTTAGGGTTAGGGTTCGGGTTTTAGAGTTAGGGTTAGTTTTAGGATTACGGTTAGGGTTATGATTATTTTTGCCATAACCTTAACTCTAACCCTATAACTCATAACCATAACCCTAACCCTAACCCTAACCCCAACCCTAACCCTAAAACCCGAACCCTAACCCTAAAACCCTAAACCCTTACTAGGGAATAATGATATAATTAAACAGGGAATAACACACTTGACACCGAACAGCACTAACTGTATTCAGCTGAATAGACGTCAATGATTGGTTGAAATTACAGAAATACGACAACTTTAACATGAAATAACTTGCGATGTACATTTTTTTGTTAAGAAGGTTAAAAGAAGAAGTTGTTTTATATGACACATTCTACCAGTGTCCCAGTGTTTCGTTAAGAAAACAAGTGTTGCCCGTCAAATCATACGGATCCTTTTTATGTATATACATAGTTTGATCAATAAATATTCGGACTGTTGCCATAGTAACGAAACTAAGGCACATAGAGTAAAGCCGCTTGGCACAGATTGACCTTGAAATTTGCTGTGCCTGTGCACTAAGTTTTAACGCTTTAGCTCACTTCTGCTGTTTACAGCAGTGCTTGGAAGGAACATGTGTAATATGTGATTGTTGTATCGACCATGATAGAGAAAGTTGAGCAGAGAATCTGCATCCAATTTTGCCAAAAGCTTGGTGATACCTGCTCAGAGACCTATGCAAGGTTGCAGAAAGTGTATGGAGAGGAGTGTATGAGCCACACACAAGTGTACAAGTGGTTCAGACGTTTCCAAGATGGCCGAAAAAATGTTGATATTTTTTTTTTTTAAGTTTCAGCTTAGAGCTGCGGCCATGCTGATATGTGTGTGTGTGTGTTTATATATATATATATACATACATACACGCACACACACACACACATACACACACACACACACACACACACACACACACACACACACACACACATATAGGAATAAAAGAAGGGTAAAAATGCCGCTTGCCAAAGATGAAAGCGAAAGCTTCAAAAAACCACTAATACTACAATAAATACACACATGAGCAATGCATGTTTTCTCATGCACAGCATGAAATCAATTGATATTGGGGTATGTAAACTATCTTCAAATTCCATCCTGAAGGTAGGCCTATTTTTAAAATGTTCATTGCATTGCTCATGTGTGCATTTATCATAAGATTGGTGGTTTTTGAAGCTTTCACTTTCATCTTTGGCAAGCGGTATTTTTACCCTTCATCATCATCGTCGTTTAACGTCCGCTTTCCATGCTAGCATGAGTTGGACGATTTGACTGAGGACTGGTGAACCAGATGGCTACACCAGGCTCCAATCTGATTTGGCAGTTTCTACAGCTGGATGCCCTTCCTAACGCCAACCACTCCGAGAGTGTAGTGGGTGCTTTTATGTGCCACCGGCACGAAGGCCAGTCAGGCGGTACTGATAACGGCCACGTTCGAAATGGTGTATCTTACGTGCCACCCGCACAGGAGCCAGTTTGGCGGCACTGGCAATGATCTCGCTCGAATGTCTTTACACATGCCATCCGGCACAAGTGCCAGGAAAGCAATGCTGGACATACCTATTTAGGTAGAAGTCTTGCTAACCACCTCCTTATTACTTTTTTTAATAGTAGTAATGGTTTAAAATATTTGCTTTTATATATATATAGTCGTTGATCGGATGGGTTCGGATGGGTTTTCATGTTTTTTATTATGGTATTTTAACATGAAAAAAACATTTTGTGATACTCTAAAGTTAAATTAGCACATTCATACATAATGAAATCATCAGATTTCAAATATGTTTAACTGACAGTTGAGTTCTTGACCACTTTAGTACCTCTTAGAACGCTACAACAAGCTGAATTTTTAGAATAGCTTTTTGACCAATTCGCATGCCGCTTCAACATCACGGTTTTCCAGGTGTACTGATATTCTGTAACTTGCTTATATTTATATGCTAGAGTTATTCTTTAATCCACTTCCTTAACTGGTTGTTATATTATTGCTGTTATTTCCATTCAAAACAGGTATGAACATTTTGATAAACCATTTTTCTTTTAATTTTTCTTCCAATACCACATGTGTCATGTAGTTTGTGGAAAGGAAAGCGTGAAAACCAGACCATGTTTTAACTTTATGCAACATATATACATACATACATATATATATATATATATATATATATA
>NC_068982.1:126741917-126747123 GCF_001194135.2 Octopus bimaculoides
TATATATATATATATATATATATATTTATTTATTTATGTATAGAGTGTTTGAAGTGGTGTACAGATATTGTATATTGAAGAGGCAGTCAGAATTTTGGTTAATTCTTTATTAGTACTTTTGTTCATTTATCAAACTTGTCAAGACTAAATTAAAATCAAAATGGTAAGAACAGACGAAATACCACTAAGTATTTGGCCTGACATGCTAATGATTCTGCCAGCTCACTGCCCTATACATATATATAGACAATATTCTACCCTTATGAGTTTTGCAGTAAAATTATATACACACACACAACAAATTTCCTCACAGTTTTTGTCTACCATATTCACTCAAAAGGCATTGGTTGTCCCAGGGCTATAGTAGAAAACAAGATGCCTTGCAGAGGTATTGAATCCAAATGCCTGTCATTGCAAAGCAGGCTTCTTAACCACACAGCCATAATGCTGCCTTTTGCAAATAACTTTTTTCAGCCATATTCAAACTGTCCAGTTTCACACTTGACCAGTCACTGACCTTTATTTACTTTATTTAATTTAGTTCTATCTTTATATTCTTTTTATAAATTTATTTATATCTATTTATTTATTTAATTAATTAAATTTTTTCATCTTTTTTAAAACATTTTCATATATATTTTTCTGTCTTCCCCAACCTACTTTCCCACTCCTAATTCTGAATGTGTTTTCTGACCTTTGGACTAACTTACCAGATTTTTTGCTAGCAGAAAAATAAAAATTTCTTTAATTGGAAATCTTAGGAAAATTGTAGCTCACACCTGAACACCACTCCTATTTAATGAAGCTTTCTGCGTGTTTTCTTATATAAACACAAAAAATGAAATCTCTTCAATGGTTGAATAAGCCAGAAGGTAAAATTTAAAGTACCAGTAATCCTCATCGGTAAATGCTTTGTAGTTATTCTTAAACTTCCTTTAAAATCATAACCTTAATTCAACATCCATCCATCCATCCATCCATCCATCCATCTATCCATAAATACATACATACACTCTCGGAGTGGTTTACTACACTCTCGGAGTGGTTGGTGTTAGGAAGGGCATCCAGCTGTAGAAACTCTGCCAAATCAGTTTGGAGCCTGGTGTAGCCATCTGGTTCACCAGTCCTCAGTAAAATCGTCTAACCCATGCTAGAATGGAAAGCAGACGTTAAACGATGATGATGATGATGATGATGATGATGATGATGATACATACATAATGTACCAAAACATTCCCACAAAAACCTATAAATACTTGATTCCATGAAGAAAGAGTATAAGAAACTGATGTGGATTCTCCAAATCCAATTTATAAATGGCACAATGAAGATTTGTAAGATGTTCCCAAAATTTTCCATCTGAGATTCTTTAGGTGAGTCAATACACACACTTGAGTGTATGCATCCACAGTTCAACCAACACACCAACCCAACCACATATTTACAAACACCAGAAACTCTCTCGACTCAAAAGTCTTGTCGCTTTGTTGGTAACTAGTTTGAACTGTGTCAAGAAGAACTTAAATAAAACGTACATACATGCATGTGGCTGTATGGTGAGTAGCTTGCTTACCAACCACATGACTCCAGGTTAATTTCCACTTCGTGGCACCTTGAGCAAGTGTCTTCTACTATAACCTTGGGCTGACCAAAGCCTTGTGAATGGATTTGGTAGATGGAAACTGAAAGAAGCCTGTCGTATGTATACATATATATATTTATATGTATGTGTGTATATGTTTGTGTGTCTATTAATGATCTTCTTGTTAGTCCACAGAATAGGCAGGGATTCGTTGGAGCAGAGTTGGCATCTCCTGGAAATGATATTATATGGTTTTGCATGCCTTACTATGGAACAAGTTATGTTATACTTAATTTTATCTTGCTTCTGTTGCTACAAAATCGGCAAAAGATGTTGAATGTCTCTTATTGATTCTCTTGAAGCTGGCAACATGGTTGTGATAATGATTCTTGAATGAATCAGCTGTTTGCCCTATGTAAACATACAGCCCTCCCTTGTGGCACATGGTACATTTATATACAAGATTTGTACTCGTACATAGGGTCATCAATGGGCATTTTGATTTTTCTCTGCATGAGCATTTATTGTATTTATTTGTATATGTGTGTGTGTGTGTGTGTGTGTGTGTGTGTGTGTGTGTGTGTGTGTGTTTGTGTGTATAGATGTAGATATAGATATATATAAATATAGATATAAAATTAATCAAAGCGCATACTAAGTAGGTCTACCTGCTTGAAATAACAGTTAAAACTCATTATTAAATCACCAAAAAATACACTGGTGATTACTACAGAAATCAAATGAAGACAAATTTGGTTAAGACAATCTACTTACATACATTTAAGTATTTGGATTTAATGACATTGGATAATAATAGAATTAACGGTACCTTTGTAAATTAATTTTTAATAATAGAATTAACAGTACATTTGTAAATTAATTTTTAATATATATATATATATATATATATATATATATATATATATAGATATAGATATAAATATAGATATACATACACACATATATGTGTGTGTGTGTGTGTGTATATGCATGTATATATATATATTGGAAAAAGAAAACACAAACAATACCCAAATATTTTTATCAAAAAAATTAGAAGTTATGATAAAAGCATTATTATAATTATGACAAATGTATTGCTATGATTAATGACACTGAAAATATCAAAAATGAGGCTAACTAATTTAATGTGCTAAAAATTTTAATGAATTAAGTTTTAGAACATTGATGTGATACTTACTGTATACCATCCATTGTACCTCACTGTATATATGTATATATACATGAGTGGCTGTGTGGTAAGTAGCTTGCTTACCAACCACATGGTTCCGGGTTCATTCTCACTGCGTGGCACCTTGGGCAAGTGTCTTCTACTATAGCCTCGGGCCTACCAAAGCCTTGTGAGTGGATTTGGTAGGCGGAAACTGAAAGAAGCCTGTCGTATATATGTATATATATTTATATGTATGTGTGTGTATATGTTTGTGTGTCTGTGTTTGTCCCACCAACATCGCTTGACAACCGATGCTGGTGTGTTTATGTCCCTGTAACTTAGTGGTTTGGCAAAAGAGTGTGGTGGAATAAGTACTAGGCTTCCAAAGAATAAGTCTTGGGGTTGGTTTGCTCAACTAAAGGTGGTGCTCCAGCATGGCCACAGTCAAATGATTGAAACAAGTAAAAGAGTAAAAGAGATATATATATGTATATGTACATATGCACATAAAGGCATGTATCTGTGTGTGTGTGTGTGTGTGTGTGTGTGTGTGTGTACTCTTGTCTTGACATGGCATGATTGTTGTAAACGACCATAATCATCATACAAGTGATTTTGTTCCTTTCAAGTCTTTTGGGAAGAACATGTCTGTCCCTAAGAAATATTTACTTTACTTGAAAACAGAAGAGGGTTGGTGACAGGAAGGGCATCCGTCAAGAAATTCCGTCTGAGCCATGCAAGCATTGAAAAGTGGACATCAAATGACAATGACAATGATGATGATAATGATACTAATGATGGTGATGATGGTGATGGTGATGATGATGATGATGATGATGATGATGATGATGATGATGATGATGGTGATGATGGTGATGATGGTGATGATGGTGATGATGGTGATGATGATGATGATGATGATGATGATGATGATGATGATGATGATGATGATGATGATGTATATTCTACTCAGCTATAAATTACACACATGTATTTCATTCAACCTCTTCAGTCATGGATAAAAAAGTAAAACTATTTTTTAAATTTTTATTTTTTATTCATACCAAAATACTGGTAAATAACACATATTGAGTAAATTCTTAAATAATCCAATATTCAATTTTTGGCATCGATAAATAAAAATTTTGCTAACACTAGGTAAAAAAAAAATACCAATTTACTTACATCTGTGAGATTTACAGGAAGATGCAGCCATCCTCTTTGACTTGCGAACAAACACTGAGTCAGAATCACGTGGTCTTGGTTTATATATGTGTTTTAGAGGTGTCCAATGAATTGGTAACGTAACTGTGACTCAACTTAATTATAATTTATATTTCTTTTGTAATTTATGCAGAAAAATTGTCCAGTACATTGGACAAAGTGACTGAGGGGTTAAAGAAGACATGCTATTGGTTTTAAATTTTGGCATGAAACCAACAAGTTCAGAAGAGAGTGAAAGTTGATTACATCAACCCCAGTGCTTGACTGGTACTTATTTCATTGATCCCAGGAGGATGAAAGGCCGAAGTCAACCTCAGTGGAATTTGAACTTAGAGAGTAAATTTGGTTGAAATGCCACAAAGTATTTTGCCTGATGTGTTAACAATTCTGCCAGTTCACCGTCTTTAAAGAGGACATAATATTTAAATTAATTTAAATACAGTAACTTAAATATGGGAAAGGGCCAACCAGGAGCCCATATATGTTCAGATTAGATGAAGGAAATGGAGATGGATCGGACACACACTGCGGAAAGAACCCTCAAATGTCACACGACAAGCACTTGACTGGAACCCGCAGGGGAAAAGGAAGCAAGGACGCCCGAAGCAGACATGGAAGCAGAGCATTTTGGACGAGCTCAGGACCACCGGCCTGACATGGGAAGCAGCCAAGAAACACGCCAATGACTGCAAAAAGTGGAAAACAACTGTTGAGGCCCTATACTCCACAAGGGGCAAAAAGGATTAAGAGAGAGAGAACTTAAATATTAATTTGAAGATAAATATAATATTTATATATCCCAATGGATTAATTTAGGTTAATTTTGAACTTTTGTAGCATCCTACTAGTAATACAAAAAAAACATTTGTATGGATCTGGAAATTATGGTCCCAGACTGTTTCTATTTTTGTATTTTACTTTGCATATTACATATAATATTTTGCATAGGTAATTTCACATAATTCTGAACTTAGTAACCTTTCTGGAAATTAAGAAAACAAAACAAATAAATAAATAGATAAACAAACAAACAATCAAATAAATACATAAATATATTAATGAGTCTTAATAATTTCTTCTAATTACATTGTAAAGACACACACACACACATATATATGTGTGTGTGTGTGTGTATATATATATATATATATATATATATATATATACACATACCATATATATATATATATATATATATATATATATAATATTATTAGGGACAAAAT
>NC_068982.1:126749193-126749585 GCF_001194135.2 Octopus bimaculoides
CATATATATATATATATATATATATGTGTGTGTGTGTGTGTGTGTGTGTGTGTGTGTGTATATATACATACATATGTATATATATATACATAATGTATACATATGTGTGTGTGCATATGTGGGAGGGAAAGAGAAAGAGAAAGAGATAGAAAGAAAGAGAGAGAGAGAGGAAGAGAGAGATGCACTTTAAAAAATTTATCTATTTCTTTAGTGAAACTATGGCATCTGAATTATATGTTTACTGTTATTCATATATTTACATATATTACATGAATATATGTGTGTGTATATATATATTTACATATATAAGTACATACACACGTATATATGTATGTATATGTATATATATATTTATATATACATGGATATATATATATATATATATATATATA
>NC_068982.1:126750506-126751523 GCF_001194135.2 Octopus bimaculoides
GCACCCGTTTTCCAAGTTTAGGAACCTATCCAAGTTGTTGAAGATGATGAACAGTTGTATGGTTTGAACTAAGCTTTATTGCCAATTTTTCAACTGATAATGCAGGATTTTCTTCAAGTAATGCCTCCAGGAGCTTATCATCAAACTCAACTGGACGTCTTGTTCGATCTTCATCTTCAAGGTTGAAATCTCCACTTCTGAATTTTGCAAACCATCTTCTACAAGTTCTTCCATTCAAGCATTCTTTCCCATAAACTGAGTGTATGTTTTGAGTCACTTCAGCTGCAGAGTTTCCTTTTTTATACTCATAAAGCATTATGTGTCTCAAATGCTCTTTGGATACTTCTATATTAGAAAGGGTTTTAATCAAAGAAATTTTAATTCTATTATTCTGTAAAATTATATTTAATTAGTTTAGATGTACACAGATGCATAAAAATAATTTTATATTCCATTAGACATACTATAATACTATTAAATTTCATTCAATTTTAAAAAAAGGTAAAATCAGACAGAACTTATGGGATGACCTGATATATGAGTGCACGTATATATGTGTGTGTGTGTGTGTGTATAGACCCAGAACAGGTCGAAACATGTGTTGTACTCAATAAAGTTTATTACACATTCCATCTCCTATTTTATTAATACAGTTACCCCAACCACCACCACAAAGTCCCTGCAGTAAATCTATGGATAACAACAGGTAATCGAAACTGTGGCGGTGCTTTACTCATCATCCATTTATACATTTTGTACACTTTCTCCATTATATATATATATATAAAACAAAGTAAAGTTGTAAGATACCGCACGAGTGGAAATATATATGAATGAAGGTTTGAAAATGCAATTTTAAAGATGTTTATTCACTTGACCGGTTTCACTTTTTTAGAAAAAAATTGTCAAAATGACCATATTTTATATTTTACTTTTGACAATCTTTTTCTAAAAAAGTGAAACTGGTCAAGTGAATAAACATCTTTAAAATTGCATTTTCAAACCTTCTTTCATATA
>NC_068982.1:126751951-126759561 GCF_001194135.2 Octopus bimaculoides
AGCCAATTCAAAAACAGTCTATGAACAACTTAATCATCATCATCATCGTCATCGTCATCATCACTGTTATTGTCATTGCCATCCTCATCATCATCATTATAATCATCGTTGTTGCTGTTGTTGTCATCATTCTTGTGCCAGCCATTGCTGTTACAGGCAACACCATCATAACTCCCTCTACTGCCACTACTGGCATTGGCATCATCGTTGTTACCATTGTCTGAATCATCATTGTTATCATCGTCATCATTGCTGTCATCATCCTCATCATCACCGTTGTCGTTGTCGTCGTCATCATTGTTATCGTTGTCATCCTTGTTGTTGTCATAATCATCATCATCATCATCATCATCATCATCATCACCATTATTGACATTTTCATCATCACATTTTTGACATCATTTTCTTCATGCTAGCATGGAATGGTTGAGAATTTTTTGAGACAGTGTTTTACAGCTGGATGCCCTCCTTCATGCTAACCCATTTAGTTGCCTTTTCTGACACAAAGTTATCAGTTGGAGGACCTATTGTAAACAACCAGATATCTAACTGCTTTTAAATGGCTTATAAACACCTTCCATGCTGCAAACATAAATTCATTTTTTATATATGCACATAAACAGCTAATGAGGTAAGCTATATAAAAAAATTTCATATATGACACATTTTATACATATGAAGTAAGCTTTATATATATAGTATTTTCTGGCATAAAAGTCAAATTTTTCTGACCAAAATTTACAGCCAAACGGCAAGTTAAGTTGACTTATATAGCATAAACATATAGTAAACATTCACACATCATTGTCTTTCAAAATCTTGATACATTTCACATGGAATTTTTGGTCCTCCTAGGTTGTCTTGGTATATAAGTCAACCTAACTTTTCATTTGGCTGTAAATTTTGGTCAGAAAAATGTGACTTTTATGCCAGAAAATACTAAATTTACTCTCATTGATTTGTTGTTCATTTATAAACATAAATTCTTCGTTCATTTATGGCATTGTTTACTTCTTGCATTCATTCATTGTTTATCTACTCCAACTTCTTCATTGTTCGTTTATCAACATAAGTTCATCGTTTATATATATAACATTGGTTCACTGGTTATTTTTATACATAGTTGAGCATTTATCTTACCATTGATTCAATATTTATTGATTCCACTGTGATGGTATTTCTTATTTATACCAATGGCTCATTGTTTATTCATATGATTAGTTCATTCTTTATTTATAATATTGATTCAATATCTATTTACTTTATTGTTTCACATTTATTTACACAATTCATTTATTATTTACATAAACGGTTCATTGCTTATTTATGCCATTAGTTCAATATTTATCTATAAGTTGCTTTTGTGTATTCTCTTCCCTCTCACTGCTCCATTACTAATTTATTTCAATTTTTTATTCAATCAATTAATTATATATATTTTCTTTTAAAAAAATCAATTTCTTTCATTATTGTTTGCTTTATTATACACCTTATTGATTTTTATCATTCACTATATTTCTTTTTCATGTTTGTATTGATAATTTTATTGGTTATTTTAATAATAGTTTTATTGGTTTATCTTAATCATATATGATTTATTGCTTACCTCATTAGTTGTTTTATGGGTAATTTTATGTGAAAATTATTTAACTAATTTATAATTTATTGCTTACTTTATGTGGTTTATTCCATTTATTTACTCTCCTCTTTAGTATTCACCTGATATCATTTATTTATTTATTTTTTTGTTTATTTGTTATTTTATCCAACATTTTTCAACACATGCCACTTTTAATTCACTTGATATCTCAACTTTTTACCACAATGTATACATACACACACATACATGCATATACATATCTATCTATCTATCTATCTATCTATCTATCTATCTATCTATCTATCTGTCTGTCTGTCTGTCTGTCTGTCTGTCTGTCTGTCTGTCTGTCTGTCTGTCTGTCTGTCTATCTATCTATGTGCAGGTGGCACGTAAAATGCACCATTTTGAGTGTGGCCATTGCCAGCACCGCCTGACTGGCCTTTGTGCCGGTGGCACGTAAAAGCACCCACTACTCTCTCAGAGTGGTTGGCATTAGGAAGGGCATCCAGCTGTAGAAACTCTGCCAAATCAGATTGGAGCCTGGTGTAGCCATCCGCTTCGCCAGTCCCCAGTCAAATCGTCCAACCCATGCTAGCATGGAAAGCGGACGTTAAACGATGACGACGATGATGATGATGATGATGATATATCAGGAACGTGCTGCCTAGGAAGGCAAGGTAGGCAGTGCCTCGAATTTGCAATCGAACCAAATTCGACGACTGGCACCCATGCCAACTTTTCCTTCGTTAGACACTAAACTCTGCTTGCAAAGACCTGTTGGAGAAAGTGAAATCGAAATTGAACCAAATTCGATGACTGGCATCCGTGTCAGTGGAGCGCTAACAGCACCATCCAAGCGAGATCACTGCCAGATCAGCTGTCTGGCTTCCATGCCAGTGGCACGTAAAAAGCACCATTTGAGCGTGATCGTTACCAGCGTCGCCTTACTGGTACTTGTGCTGGTGGCATGTGAACAAAACATTCAAGTGAGGTCATTGCCAGTGCCACTGGACTGACTCCTGTGCAGGTGGCACGTAAAAAACACCATTTGAGTGTGGCCGTTGCCAGTACTGCTAGACTGACACTCGTGCCGGTGGCACGTAAAAGCACCCACTACACTCTCAGAGTGGTTGGCGTTAGGAAGGGCATCCAGCTGTAGAAACTCTGCCAGATCAGATTGGAGCCTGAAAGGCAAAGTCAACCCCGGCAGAATTTGAACTTAGAACGTAAAGACAGACGAAACACTGCTAAGTATTTTGCCTGGCATGCTAATGTTTCTGCCAGCTCGCTGCCTTGACAGCGATGATGATGATGAGGACAAGGACGATGATGATGACAATAATGATAATGATGACAACAATGATGATGATAATAACGATGATGATGATGATAACAATGATGATAATGATGACAACGACGATAATGATGATGACGATGATGACGATGATGATGACGATGATAACGACGATGATGACAATGATGATGAGGAGGAGGATGGCAATGATAACAATGGTGATGACGATGATGCAAAACTCCTGAAATAAATAATAACTAATTTATTACACATTTAAAAATGCTCGTTTCATACATTTATTTTCATTATTATGCCCAACATTGTAATGTATTCCTTCCCCTCCACACACATACACACACACACACACACACATACATATACACACAAACTGTCGTAAATTATCATATTTAAACATTTTAATATTCTCCTGTGCAAATTTATGGTGGTTTGAAGGATTCAGTTATTTATATCTGTACATATATAACACTTTTGTTTTTGTCAGTTTATGTCAGGTATTCCAACAGATTTGGCTCCTAGGTTATAATGATTCACCAACCAGAAACACGAACTTGATGTGATACTGAAGAGGAGAATAAAAGCCAAAAAAAAAATGAAAAAAAACAAAAAACAAATATTAGTATAACCAAATATAGTAGTTCCTGCTCTTGAGATCTTTGCTAGTAAAAATGATAGTGATGATTAGCATTCTAAGAAATGGATTAACAATACACGCTACACTTAGAAATCTTCAATAACTTTCTTATTGTACATATATAGAAATATCAGCTTGCTACTTCATCAGATGACTAAATAATATTTTGTTATTTTTTACTCAGTGATATTTTGAAATTACAAATATCAATAGTAGTATTGATGTTTATTAGGATATTTAAAAAAAAAAAAAATCAATCGTTATTGTAGATGCAAAATTGTGTAGTGGTAGTCGTAGAAAGTAGATATGGAAAACAATGTGTGTTAACATTATAAATTAAGTGGATTTAAATAACATCTTATAGAATAACTGTAAGTACAAAACCGTAGCAGTACTAAGTATACTTACGAGAGAATATGACTTGCTAGTATTCTTTTATCTGCTGCAGTCACTTGACTGCGGCCATGCTGGAGCACCACCTTTAGTTGAGCATATCGACCCCAGGACTTATTCTTTGTAAGCCTAGTACTTATTCTATCAGTCCTTTTGCCGAACCACTAAGTTACAGGGACGTAAACACATCAGCATCGGTTGTCAAGCAATATTAGAGGGACAAACACACAAACACACACACACACACACACACACACACACACACACACACACACCTATATGTATATATCATCATCATCGTTTAACGTCCTGTCAAATCATCCAACTATGCCAGTACAGAAAAAGGGCATTAAATGTTAATGATGATGACGATGATGATGATTTTATTTCTGACTTTATAATTCATAATAATAATAATAATAATAATAATAACATTGTTTTGTCTTGGTATAAAAAATGGGCTACAGCAAATATTCTGCTTAATACCACAGATTTGCTTGTCAGTTGTTTGACCTTAACCAGTTGAGCATGTTCCTTAATGGCTGACAATATGTGCATCTCTGATCATGAACAGAAGTAGTGGGGGAGCATCATAGCCATGTGTTGAGAGGAATTCTTTGGGGCTTGGATAATTTACCTTTGGAAATATGGGTGTTTTGCTCAATATCCTTAAACAAACCTTATTCAGGGACCTTTTGAGCAGGATGGGCTACTCGACCTGAAGAAAATTCTAACTGGGCCCCACCTGCGAGGTCATGTGCTGTTTATCTTGATATGAGAGCACCATGTTGCACACATATGATTGTGATGCATGTGCCTGGTGTACCCTTATCAGACGGATAGTTATGATGGGTATAATGGGCTTCGTATATTTTACCCCAGTGTCACTTTGATGGCATGCACTGCTCTCTCACTCAATAATAATAATAATAATAATAATAATAATAATAATAATAATTGGGTACTGCACACATGCTATGCAAAACACTTTCAATACAGTAACCATAAGAGCACCACAGCAAACCACAGCACATACCCAAGGCACACAGAGCTGCGCTCAGTAGTGAAGTGAAAGCACGTTATAAAAATAAAACTACTGAATAATAATAATAACAATCCTTTCTATTATAGGCACAAAGCCTGAAATTTTTTTTTGTGGGGGACTGATTGATTCAATTGAACCCAGTGTTTCACTGGTACTTAATTAATTGACCCTGAAAGGATGAAAGGCAAAGTCGACCTTGGCAGAATTTGAACTCAGAACATACCGATGGGTGAAATACCACTAAGCATTTCATCCAGCGTGCTAACACTTCTGCCAGTTCACCACCTTAAAGGAAAAGTCAACTTGAACTCAGAAAGTAAAGACAGACGAAATGCCGCTAAGCATTTTGCCCTACGTGCTAATGATCTTGTCAGCTCACCACCTTATAATAATGATAATAAAAATGTTATAGCAGTTATTTACATGCAGTATTTTAAAAATAAGTTTGATTAATGCTGTTAAATAGATAAATCAAATATATTTGATTGGTGTATTTTTATATTATTTTTACCAGACATTAAATCTGATCATCTAATTTCTATCAATAATAAAGCAGTTACTGTGACTATTTAGAGTGTTTTTAAATAAGTTTGATATTAATGCCATTACATAGATAAATCAAATAATTGATTGGTAATATTATAAACTACATTAACCTATTATAATGTCCTCACATCAATCCATCATATTAATTATTAATACGTCAAACAACTATTGCAGTTAAGGTATAGCGATATCATGCTGAATAGTAGTATTGTTATTACATGAATTACACTGTGGTTGCTGAGAATAATGATACTGTCATTGCGTAAAAATAAATTATTTTATTTAATTTATCATATAGGGATGTCATGAAATGTATTTCATCCACTGTTCTGTTCTTGCTTCTTTAAGTTAAGCTTCTTAGGCTGTTACGTCTTTACCTAGGATATCCGAGAAAGGTACAGCCTGCTGTCAACTCTTGGGAGCGTGATTTATTTAAAATAAATACTACTGCAGCTTATGCTGTTCCATTTTAGTTTACTGTTACAGCATCATACAGAGGTGCAGGTATGGCTAAGTGGTCGGGAAGTTCACTTTGAAATCACATGGTTTCAGATTCAGTTCCAGGAGGAGAACGGGTGTCTTATACAACCATAAGTTTGGTTATTTCATATCATGATCTTCATATGCCTATCATTTCAAGTAATTAAAAGTTGTACTTCCCCTGTATGATTAATGTCTGCTCGTTTCTCTGTTTCGAGTGCTTTGGTTTGCCATCAAGTTCAGTCCCACCAAGTGATACCTTAAGCAAGGCTTTTCTACTATAGCCTCGGATTGACCAATAATCTTGTGAGTGAATTTCACTAGTTGTCAAGTAGTGGTGGGGGACAAGAAACAGACACAAAGACACATATACAAAGATATATGCATACATACATACATACATACATACATACATACATATATACATACACACACACACACACACACACACACACACGCACACACACACACACACACACACACACACACACACACATATATATATATATATATATATATATATATAGAGAGAGAGAGAGAGAGAGATAGATAGATAGATAGATAGATAGATAGATAGATAGATAGATAGATTTTCCTGGTGAAGGCTGCTTTAAGGGGTTACCCTGGGTTTCCCATCCATAAAGGTTTTAACTTTATGCTGTATCTTCAGACCCCAAGACCTGTTGGCCTATGACCTCTTTAAAATATGGAGCAGAACCATATTTTAAAGAGGTCATAGGCCAACAGATCTTGGGGTCTGAGAATACACCATAAAGTTAAACCCCTAATGGATGGGAAACCCAAGGTAACCCCATAAACCGGCCTTCACCATGAAAAAATATAGACTGCTCTACTTCTTAGAGTGTGCTTCTCCGGATTTATGTTTCTCTAAAAACGATATATATATATATTTTATATATATTTATATACACACATATATATATCATCATCTTCATCGTTTAACGTCCGTTTTCCATGCTGGCATGGGTTGGACGGTTTGACTGAGGTCTGGAGGGCAAGCAGCTGCACCAGGCTCCAATCTGATCTGGCAATGTTGCTACAGCTGGATGCCCTTCCTAATGCCAACCACTCCAAGAGTGTAGTGGGTGCTTTTTACGTGCCACCAGCACAGGAGCCAGCCAGGTGGGCCTGGCATCGATGACATTTGGATTGCCACTGGCACGGGAGCCAGTCAGGGGGTACTGGCATTGGCTATGTTCAGGTGGTACTTTTTATGTGTCACAGAGTGGGACTGAACCCAGGTGGCATGCACTGGGACTGAACCCAGGACCATGTGGTTGGTAAGCAAGCTACTTACCACACAGCCACTCCTGCGCCTATATATATATAAACATATTATTTATATTATATCATCATCATCATCATCATCATCGTTTAACGTCCGCTTTCCATGCTAGCATGGGTTGGACGATTTGACTGAGGACTGGTGAAACCGGATGGCAACACCAGGCTCCAATCTAATTTGGCAGAGTTTCTACAGCTGGATGCCCTTCCTAACGCCAACCACTCAGAGAGTGTAGTGGGTGCTTTTACGTGTCACCCGCACGAAAACGGCCACGCTCGAAATGGTGTCTTTTAT
>NC_068982.1:126762021-126763302 GCF_001194135.2 Octopus bimaculoides
ATATATATATATATATATATATATATATATATATACATATAAATATAAATGTAGGTTATGTGTATTTCTTATTATTTCCTCTAAATTCTTATTATTTTGTTTTCTTATTTTGATATCCTTACCTATTAACCTCTTATCCCTTATAAGTTGTTACTTTTCTTGTTCTTAAATAGATATTTTTCAGTTACTTAAGTCTATGCAAGATGGTTATACTTTTTCCATATAAACGTATGAATATTTATGTATGTGTGCATGTGTGCACATTTATTAAATGTGTGTGTATCTGTACACATCGTTATTTTTCCTGATTCATGGCTTAAAATTAATATATAGATAGCATGTTTATCTTTCCAGTTATTCTATAAGTAAATGCCCTGAGCAGTCTTTATAGAAACCAATTAATAAGTAATTAATTAAGTACATGAATGAATATTAAACTGATTCTATGTAATCTTTCATTTTTAATGCATATAATTGATATATACACACGTTTTACCTATTTTGGTTATGATATCATTTTTGAAAATCATAAATCTGTTTTTTTTTATACAGCATAACAATATTGTTTATAAACAATCACCCATAGCGCCCCAAAATAAAATTTCTTCTGTATCGATATCTTAGTTTCTTAGCATCTTGTCCCTTAAACTGGTAATTAACATTATGATTTAAAGTCTTTCCCTACCCAGCCTCTTTTTATAGACAGTTACTTTATATCCATTCGACTACTCCTAATGTCTTCTTTCCTCCCTGAGGAAACGGATACATATGACAATATTTATGACCATACCTATCCATGAGCTGTTGACTCACTCTTGTCCTTTATTCAAAATAGACACAGTCTTCTAGTTTTAGATTTAGTAGTTGATAGAGAGGTAAATGAATTAGAAATGAATTACAATCCTTTACAACACTATAACCTGACCTCAATAGGCTTCATGTGATTCTTGGAAGTGTAGTCTATTCTTAGCTACAATAGCAACAACATGAATTTCTTCCATCTTGCTCTGTTAAAATATTTGAGAAAAATTATATTAATGTGTCCGGCTGGTTAAAATTCTAATTATTTATTTGTACAGCTGAAGATGGCACTGCATTTAAATTAATGTAATGATTACATTATTCAATTAAATGGAGCCACTTGAAATGGTCATACTGCATCACTTCTTGATATCCTGTTGCTTATTTTGATTTTATTCACCTAACTTCGAGCTGTGTGGATAATACTGGACTGACTCGGTGCTTCAACTTAAGTACCTAATTCAACTGAATCTCAATTAT
>NC_068982.1:126763517-126770567 GCF_001194135.2 Octopus bimaculoides
ATATATATATATATATAAAAGGGTATAAATATGGTAAATTGGTTAAAACCTTTAATCGCTGTTTAGGTGGGAAACTTGAAATTTTAAATAAATATGGGGTAATATCTAGCCTTCAGCTTAGCAAATATTTGTAAGGATTTGAAGGTTTACAATTTGAGTTATTTGCTTACTATGTGACCAATATTCAGATAATTGAAGAAGTAGTAATTATGCACTATGTCATCAATATTTAGTTGGCCCTTTAAATTCTTGGTGGTGGAACTGCTTGTCTGATTAAATATGTAAGTGTTGTAGTTTTATTATCTTTTAAACAGTTTTAATTAGCTTTAAACATAGTAAGGTTTATATTAATAGTTAATTACAAGTACTTTTATGTGTACCTATTTAATGAAATCTAATGTTTATATTAGTTACTTGTAATTTAATATTATAGCTTGTAGTGGTGATATATTAATGAATACGTATGTCTTATTATTAACTTTTGAATGATGAAATAATGTATTTCACTCATAAAAATATTAGTTAAATTAATTTCAATTGTGTTTGTTTTGTTTAGGAGAAATGTATATAAAGCTTTAACTTTCATTATAATAGTATCTATGGAAGACTGGTGGGATTATTATTTGTATGTACTTAAAGATTGGTCGCAATTTAGCATATAATTTAATTATTGCAGTTTACTACTAATACTGATACAATGTACATTGGTTTATATGCTTCTTTGTTGTAGCTTTATTAAGGTTAGTGTATAATCCTGTCTATATATTGATTGATTGAAATAATGTGGTTATTAAGCTTTTACTTTTATATTATACTATGGAAGATGGTAGGGATTATAATTTCTGTATGACTCAATAGATTTGTCACTATTTAGTTACATATTTAGGAGTGGTTGTATTTTACTTATTGAATTTATTTACCGATATGGTTGTACATAGGGTAAATGTGTTTGAAAGTTGTGGTTTCTTTGGTTTGTTTGTTCCCAAACAACACTTATTTTAGTGCTGTTGACACTGCCAGATTGAATGGTACTGCCAACTGTGCTAAAACAACGGAGTATTGATGCTAATGATAGCAGTAGGTAAATTTTTTACCTTTAGCTTGAAATGAGATCTTATGTGATTAACCAAAAGGTTAATTTATCATCTTTCTTTCGCTCGACTACAACCTGTGTTTTTGGAGTTTTTAAAGTGATCTTAGTGCCATTTGGTGTCTATTTTCAGTGTATGGTGAGGCATATTGCCAATCCCTTGTGATAATTATGTATATAACTATTAATATAATATTTGGAAAATTTACCTATGAAGTTTTTATTTTCATGCTGACCTCCTGATGAAATCATGAATGATTTTATCCTTCGTTATATAAAATATATATACGTTCCCTGCCCAATTCAGGATCACAACATATAGGTACACTGCGGCATAATTTCTTTCCCTCAACTTGCCCTACCCTGTTTAACATTGTCCCAAAACAGATAAAAAGAGGAAAAGGATCCTATCAGCTTTAAACGGAGTCTAGACAGATTTCTTCAAGGAATACCAGATAAGCTACCCATATCTGGATACAACTCACTCAACAAGAACTCACTATTTGAATGGACCATAAACGAAACTTGACTGAAAAAAAGGATTTAGATAATCCTATCAGGTGGTGCTATTAAGTTAAACATGGCCTGGACCAATCTTTGGTCGAAACATATCTAAGTTTATATATATATATATATATATATATATATATATATATATAATCCGTACACCCAAACAATATTAACTGAATATTGAATATCAAGACTCTGTGCAGGGGTGTTTGTATCTGATATTCCTGCCATGTGTGCAGATAATGCAACCTAGCTAAGTGAAGATATCCACTTTTGGTAATTCAGACATGTACCTTTATAAAGATACTTTCTATGGTATTTCCAAAGTGCAGATTCCAAGTTAGGTGAATAAAATATAAATAAGTAACAAAGATATACAGGTGTCAATTCATTGTAGCCATTTCAAGCGACTCCTTTGACTGATTAATGAAAATATTACATCATTTGAAAGAGACCGTTCTCATCAGGTGACTGCATAGACTTCAAGCATAAAAGATACAATCATTTCCTTAATATATTCACATCAATAAGGAACTCATAATATTTATATTGTTTCTTTTGTCATATCAGTGGCTGAATGAATTTACAAAATAATGCATACCTTGTTAAGTCTACAATAATTTGGAGAGTAGCAAATATGTTAAGGAAAGGCTTATATCCTCTATGTTTGAAGTCTATGCAGTCATCTGACAAGAACGGTTCCTTTCAAAGGATGTAATGTTTTCATTAATCAATTAAAGGAGTCACTTGAAACGGCTGTCATGAAATGACATCTGTACATCTTTGTTACTCATTTATATATATATATATATATATATATATATATATATATATAGGAAGGTACATGGCCTAGTGGTCAGTGTATTGCACTCACAATAGCCCTGACCAGGCAGTGCCTTCTGTTCTCATTTCACATTGCTCTTTGGGTTGGAGAGTGGCAGAATTGTTGGTACTTCAGTGAAAATGCTTTACAGTATATCTTCCAAATTTTTACATTCTGAGTTCAGATTCTACCTCTGCCTGGAGAAGGCAACAGGAAACCATTCCAGTATTCATTCCAAGTTTAATCATGAGAGCCAAAGTTCCAGTAATCTACTTAAGAATGACAAGGGAGGGTGTGGGCCTTCCCAGGTCATACAGAGGGTGCTGGAGAAGGTCCAAATGCTCAGGACATACCCAAGAGCAGACTGCTAGACTAGATATGCACACACAAACATCTCAAAAGTAAATAGACATCCCTTATTATACCATTTTATTTATGCCAACACTATTCATTAGTATGATGCACCAGTGGAGCACTAACAGCACTGTCCGAGCATGTTCATTGCCAGAACAGCTGTCTGGCTTCCATGCTAGTGGCCCATAAATAGCACCATTTGAGTGTAATTGTTACCAGAGTCGCCTTCTAGTGATGTTAGAAAATCATTTGAGCGAGGTCATTGCCAGTACCGCTGGACTTGCTCCCGTGCAGGTGGCATGTAAAAAACACCTTTTGAGCATGGCCGTTGCCAGTAATGTGCGATTGGCCCTCGTGCTGGTGGCACGTAAAAGCACCCACTACACTCTCAGAGTGGTTGGCGTTAGGAAGGGCATCCAGCTGTAGAAACTCTGCCAGATCAGATTGGAGCCTGGTGCAGTCATCTGGTTTGCCAGTCCTCAGTCAAATCGTCCAACCTATGCTAGCATGGAAAGCGGACGTTAAACGATGATGATGATGATGATGAGAGAGAGCAAATCAATTAAAACTGTACAAGGCATGCTAACTAAATACTATATTAAGTATTTAAATGCATCAAAAGATATTTTGTTTCTAGAAATAAACCTTTCAAACATGACAGTGTCTATTTATTTTTAAGAAATCTGTGCATATTCTTTTCTACTCTAGGCACAAGGCCCGACATTTTTGGGGAGGGGGCCAGTCGATTAGATTGACCCCAGTACTCAACTGGTACTTAATTTATCGACCCCGAAAGAATGAAAGGCAAAGTCAACTTAAGCATTTTGCCCAGCGTGCTAACGTTTCTGCCAGCTCACTGCCTTAGACATCTGTGCATATTATTACTCCATTGTATGCAATTTAGTTTCTCTTGAAATAAATAAAGCCAAATAGTTGTAGTATAGGTATTAACGATATATCACACTATGTTTAATTGATATTACTTCTTTCATTACAGGAAAATTAAAATAAAATATAATAAAATTGTCCTTGTGCATAGATAAAACAAAAAAAGTTCTTATTACTATTAGACAGAGCTATTGTCATCCGATGAAATAACCAGATTACAAATCAGTATTGATACCCTCATATTATAATTAATATTCAGACACACTTCTGTTAACTAAGCAGCTGTTTCCACCAACGGACCTTGAAGAACTCTGATACAACTGACATTAGATAATATATGGAGTGGGGGTGAGAAGACATGAAGGCTGATGGTTTCAGGTGCTGGAATATTGGCACAAAGGTATATTACACTATTTGCTCTAGTCAAGCTTGCTGATAATAGATAAAACTTCTATTTCATGGTTGGATGCTTAATATTATGAAGGACATTGCTGTAATAATACATGCTTCAACAACTCATGCAAATATCGAAGTTATCAGCTCTACTCCACCCCAAACTGGAAAACTGAGACAAAATTGAGTAATCAAAAATGGATATATTGTGCAGTATAATCAATATTCAATCATTTTTCTTTTACTTGTTTCAGTCATGAGACTGTGGCCATACTGGAGCACTGCCTTGAAGAGTTTAGTTGATCAAATTGACTGCAGAACTTATTTTGCAAATAAGTTACAGGCGCATAAATAAACCAACGTTGGTTGTCAAGTGGTGGTGATGGACAAACACAAACACAGACACAAAGGCACACATGCATACATATACAAATCATCATCATCATCATCATCATTTAACGTCCACTTTCCATGCTAGCATGGGTTGGACAATTTGACTGGGGACTGGCGAACCAGATGGCTACACTAGACTCCAATCTGATCTGGCAGAGTTTCTACAGCTGGATTCCCTTCCTAACACCAACCACTCCGAGAGTGTAGTAGGTGCTTTTTATGTGCCACCGGCACAAGGGCCAGTCCGGCAGTACTGGCAACGGCCATGCTCAAAATGGTGCTTTTTACATGCCACCTGCACAGGAGTCAGTCCAATGTTTTGCTCACATGCCACTGGCACAAGTACCAGTAAGGCGAAGCTGGAAACGATCGTGCTCAAATGGTGCTTTTTACGTGCCACCAGCACGGGAGTGAGATGCACACACACATGCTCATACATCCATGTTAAGTTGGATATGAAGATTGCCTCTTGGTTTTAATACTGCTTCTTTTGCTAATAATTATCAGTTATTAATATTTTGTAAGTACTTAGGGTGGCGAGCTGGCAGAATCGTAAGCATGCTGGTGAAAATGCTTAGTGGTATTTTGTCCCTCTTTACATTCTGAGTTCAAATTCTGCCAAGGTCGACTTTACATTTCATCCATTCAGGGTTGATAAAATAAATACCAGTTGAGCACTGGGGTTGATGTAATTGACCTACTCCCTTTTTTGAACTTGGTGACCTCATGCCAAAATTTGAAACCAATATTTTGAAAGTACTCAAATTCTGCCATTTATTAACTTCATATTTTCTCCTTCCAGCGTCTATAAGATAAGTACCAGTCAAGTGCTGGGTTTGACATAATTGAGTTCTACCTCCCATCAAAATTGCTGGCCTTGTACTAAAATTAGAAAGAATATTTTGAAAGTTCTCTTCTGTTAACCCTTTTGTTACTATATTTATTTTGAGATGCTCTGTGTTTCTTTCAATTAATTTTAAATATAACAAAGAATTTAGTAAAATAGCTTAGTTATCATTAAGCTAGTGTTAGGAACATAAATTGTGACTAAGGTTTGGTGGAAGATTTTTATTCAAAACTTATGAAAACAAGACATTTGTACTACAGAGCCAGAGGTGGTTTCAGCTGGGTTGGTATCGAAAGGGTTAATGGTTTCCCAGACAGTTATTTAGACCATTTAAAATAATACATAGCTGTCAATAGCAAACAAGTATGATTGGGTAGCATATCTGCATTTACTAATTGTTTTAGGTGCATCTGTAATTGTGAGCAGACCTCGGTACAGAGACCTCAGCCCCTGTACTCTTTGATTCAGTGGAATATCAGAGATGTCTCAGCTGTATAGAACTCCTTTGGCACAAGGATGCTTTGCAGGTTTATGGGTTACTATTGGTTGGATTTCATATCCAACCAATGACTACACTCAGAAACTGGGATGTGCCGAATACTGCATTATTTATCTTGAGAGGACCTCTTATATGGACACACGGTGCATGAAAGCAGACATATTTCTATCACTGGTAGACAAGAATCATTTGTTACAGATGCCAGACCCGTCAGGTCATGTGATTTTGATGTGCCCTGTCTCTTCAGTGGCAGACGTCCAGTAGCCACATCATTATTATCCTCATCATCCATCATTTACCACTTTCCACTATGACATGGAAATCTCTGAGGTCATTTGACCTGCTTAAAATAGCAACAAATCACTCTCAAATCATGCTCTGTCATCTTGAAAGAGGAAGGAAACAGTAGACAATATAATTCGGATATACAAAAGATGAAATGGTTAAATCTGGAATCCTTTTTATCACATGTCAGTTTGATCGGGGTTACACAACAAGAAGTAGCAATTAATGGCATTTCTCCAATGCAGCATGTATCATAATACCTTTGTATTATAAGCTTATTGCCCTTTGATGTTTAGGAGCTGTTTCAGATTATTTGTGCTTAAGAGACTCATTTAAGTTAACAGTGCAAACATTCAACAGATCTCATTCAACTTATTACTCTTTTCTCGCTGTAGACTCTTTGCATTGACCACACACAGGCGCACGCATGACTGTGGTCAAGATGCTTGGTTCCCAACTACATGGACTCAGTTTCAGTCCCACTGTGTAGCACATCAGGCAAGTGTCTTCTACAATAAGCTCAGGCTGACCAAAGCCTTGTGAGAGGATTTGGTACACATAAACCAAAAGAAGCCTATCACATACATATGCAAGAGAGGGCGTGTGTGTGCATGTGCATGTGCATGAACGTGTGTGTGTGAATGTGTGTGTGTGCATGTATGTGTGTGTTTGTGTATATCCTTGTCTTGACGTCATGTGATTGTTGTAAACAAGTAGCATCACTGTAGAAGTGATGTTGTTCATTTCCTGTCTTCCATTGATAAGATGTCTGGCGATAGGAAATATTACTCTTGATTGGAAAAAAAAAGGTGAGGGTTGGTGACAGGAAAGAGATCCAGCTGTAGAAAATCTACCTCAACCAGTCCTGTCTGACCCATGCAAGCATGGAAAAGTGGACATTAAAATTGTGATGATGATGATGATGGTGATGATGGTGATGATGGTGATGATGATGATGATGATGATGA
>NC_068982.1:126771104-126772667 GCF_001194135.2 Octopus bimaculoides
GGGGAAGGGGAGGAGGGGGAAGAGGAGGAGGTAGAGGAAAGGAGGAGGTAGAGGAAAGGAGGTAGAGGAAAGGAGGTAGATGAGAGGAGGTAGAGGAGGAGGTTTCAAATATTTTTCTCATACTTTGCTCACTGTATGGTGTTAAAGTTGTTTGTCACTAAGAGAGATAACACCAGAATAAGTTTCCAACTTGAAGTAACAGCTGCAACAGAATACAAGATATATAAATAGATGCAGAGTTTTTTCAGATTGATGAATGATAATGGTATGGATTAATTCTAGCATCAAGGGTAAATATGACTGCCATTAAAAGAACCCTGGAACATATAGAGACTGGAAAGTTGTTGCTGTTGCCAATCCTGATTAAATGGAACTGTTATCAAAGATATACATGTCTTGATCCTCCTGGGTTGTCCAAATATCCATTCTTTTTAAATATAATAGTATGGTGCTGGCGTCACATAACACCGCCTGACTGGCTCCTGTGCCAGTGGCACATAAAAAAAATTCCATCCGAATGTGGTCAATGCCAGCCCCCTTGCGCCAACTGGCTCCTTTGCCAGTGGCATGTAAAAAGCACCCACTACTCTCTCGGAGTGGTTGGCATTAGGAAGGGCATCCAGCTGTAGAAACATCGAAGGCGGCGAGCTGGTAGAAACATTAGCACGCCGGGCGAAATGCTTAGTGGTATTTCGTCTGCTGTTACGTTTTGAGTTCAAATTCTGCCAAGGTTGACTTTGCCTTTCATCCTTTCAAGGTTGATAAATAAAGTACCAGTTATGCACTGGGATTGATGTAATCGACTTAATCCCTTTGTCTGTCCTTGTTTGTCCCCTCTGTGTGTAGCCCCTTGTGGGCAATAAAGAAATAAGAAATATTGCCAGATCAGATTGGAGCCTGGTGCTGCCTCCTGGCTTGCCAGACCCCCAGTCGAACCGTCCAACCCATGCCAGTATGGAAAAACGGACACTAAACGATGATGATGATGGTGCCACATTGAAAGCACTGGTATTGGTGTCGCAAAAAAAGTACCCAGTGCAGTCTGTAGAGTGGTAGGAGTTTAGGAAAGGCATCCAGCCATAGAGACCATGCCAGAACAGAAAATGGACCCTGGTGCAGCTCCTGTCCTCAACAACTCCAGTCAAACCGACCAGCCCATGCCAGCATGGAAAACTGATGTTAAATGTGTATCAGGACACTTATCCCCACCGAGGACAATTACCCCACATCCTTGGTTAATCACCCCCCTCTCCAATACATTAAGAAGTTTTAAATCATCATCTGTTGTCCTCAGGGGTAATTGTCCTTGGGTGGGGGTTATTGTCCATGGCGGGGTAAATGTCCTAGACTAGTTAAATGATGATGATGATGTGATTTGAGGAAGGTTTAGGTGTTGTTTCTAAAAGTTTCAGAACTAGATAGAAGCTCTCTCTCTCTCTCTCTCTCACTCTTTCTCTCTCCCTCTCACCCTCTCTTTCTCTCTCTCTCTCTCTCTTTACTTATCTATAGATATATGTATGTGTACACACACATGCACACGCGCATACACGCACACACACACAC
>NC_068982.1:126773400-126774744 GCF_001194135.2 Octopus bimaculoides
TAGAATAAGTACCAGCTGAGTACTGGGTTCAAAGTAATCAACTTACCCACTTACCTGAAGTTTCCGGCCTTGTGTCAAAATTTGAAACCAAAAAAAAAAAGCAAAATAACTAACAACAATTCCATATTATGAATAGGAGTGGCTGTGTGGTAAGTAGCTTGCTTACCAACCACATGGTTCCGGGTTCAGTCCCACTGCGTGGCACCTTGGGCAAGTGTTTTCTACTATAGCCTCGGGCCAACCAAAGCCTTGTGAGTGGATTTGGTAGACGGAAACTGAAAGAAGACCATCGTATATATGTATATATACATATACATGTGTGTTTGTGTGTCTGTGTTTGTCCCACCACCATCGCTTGACAACCGATGCTGGTGTGTTTACGTCCCCGTAACTTAGCGGTTCGGCAAAAAGAGACCGATAGAATAAGTACTAGGCTTACAAAGAATAAGTCCTGGGGTCGATTTTCTCGACTAAAGGCGGTGCTCCAGCATGGCCGCAGTCAAATGACTGAAACAAGTAAAAAAGTTAATGTATGTGTGTTGTTAAATGTTATAGAACTGTAGTGTTTTGCTTCAGGGAAGTCCCTTTAAAGACATATAGTGTTAAAAAACTCAGCATTGATCTGCTTCTAACACAGAATCCGAGCATTCTCAATGGATAGAACAGTCGTACAAGGACAACTACACAAACCAAGATACAGTAAAATTTTACCCATTCATCTTTTTGCTGAAATGAAACAGTATAGAATTATGTATATCGTGAGTGTACTGAAGACAGATCCTTGTTCTGTTAAGAAGTATAACAAGAGCCATAATTCTTGAACTTCTCGATGTTTCTATCTAATGTCTTCATTATTTCTAATTATATTTGGTTCATTCTTTTCTTTTGCTCTTTTTCTTGTTTCTTTCATTGTCATAGTTTCCTTCCCCCCCACTTTCTCTCTCATCACTTCACTCTCTACCCACCCACCCCCCTCTCTCTCTCTGTTAGCATATTTCTTTTTCATCTCTGTTCACACAAATCTTTGTCAATATTTTTGTTGCCCACATGTACCCACTTTATATTTTTTTCCATGTATGTATGTATGCATGTATGTATTTCTCTGTTTTTCTGTCTATCTATCTATATACATACATATATATATATATGGGAGAATATACAAAAAATAACAACAGACGAGGACAGGTGGTGTAAATAACAAAAGTATATATTAGTATGACGCTCGGGAATACGGAAAGTCTTTGACGTTTCGAGCTACGCTCTTCAACAGAAAGAATACGGAGACAAGGAGAAAAACACGGAGAAAAAAAATTGAATAGTGTTCAGTCAACGGTCAATCATAAT
>NC_068982.1:126777911-126780081 GCF_001194135.2 Octopus bimaculoides
TGTATATATATATATAATGATACATACTGAAGATTATATGCATGCATACACTCATGCATATATATATATAATGATACATACTGAAGATTATATGCATGCATACACTCATGCATATACTCAATTTCTCTGTCAGTTATTTATACACAGAAATACTTTGCAACAAGAGAGAGAAGGGAGAGGGAGAAAGAGAGAGATAAACGAGAGGGAGAGAGAGAGAGAGAGAGAGACAGAGAGAGAGAGAGTGCGTGTATGTGTATGTGTGTATCAATATGTATATCAATGTGTATGTGGATATCAATATCAATGTGTATTTTTGTCTGAACTCCACATTCTCAAATGCACACACTCCCATTCACATATGTACCTTCCCAATCAGTCGCACACATTGTAACACACCATAACACACACACTCACACACACACACACGCACACACACACACACACGCACACACACACACACATACATGTATGTATGTATATGATTACATGATGTCATACACAAACAGAATCATCCTCATGTAGTCACACACATATTATAACAACCAGCATATCACTACATAGAATTCCAAAGATGCATATGTAACACTACAATCATACATATCAGTGTGTGTTTGCGTGTGTTTGTGTGTATGTATGTGTGTGTGTGTTTGTATGAGTATATGTGTATGTACGTATGAGTGTACAATATATACACATAGAGTCAAATTTACATTCACATACCTCATATAGTTATACTGTTATTTACACCGTTCTTTGACCCATGTACAATCTCTTACACACACACACACACACACAAGCAAACACCAATCTACACACATACTCACACAAGCAAATGCTCACACACACACACGTGCACGCACACACATGCAAGCATACACACATCCATACAGTTTTCACACTGACTTCTCTATCTTCGAACTTGATAGCAGACAAACAGGATGTAACTACAGAAGTTAATTGACAATGATTGGATGAGATGAACTGATCAGATTGTTGGAGGTCTTTTGAGCAGAACAACAGTACAAATCCCTTGGCAGATCAGTTGCAGCAACTATTTCTAGAGAAACACCAAAGAAACATTAAGACAAGCAGTAGCTAGCTGTGTCTAAAACATTCATTGCTTAACACATTGTCAACCAAACTATTCTGAATTAAACTAGCACACTGAGAAAGCTGCTGAAGATATTTATGGCTTTTCTGTAGAAAACAGTTAGCAGTATTCTTAGCCATAATAGCATAGCCGATAATATTGGTCAGTTGCTTTGTGCAGCTGTTGTTGCAGTGAAACTAATTGCATATTCTTTGTACTGAAATGGAGTGGTGTTCTGGACATTACAATCACTAGTAAGCTAGACCTTGTTGTATGAAATATATATCCACATAGGTGCAGGAGTAGCTGTGTGGTAAGTAGCTTGCTTACCAACCACATGGTTCTGGGTTCAGTCCCACTGCGTGGCACCTTGGGGCAAGTGTCTTCTACTATAACCTTGGGCTGACCAAAGCCTTGTGAGTGGATTTAGTAGATGGAAACTGAAAGGTGTTGGTGTGTTTACATTCCCGTAACTTAGCAGTTCAGCAAAAGATTCTGATAGAATAAGTCCTAGGATGACAAAGAATAAGTCCTGAGGTCAATTTGTTTGATTAAAGGCAATGCTCCAGCATGGCCACAGTCAAATGACTGAAACAAATAAAAGAATAAAAGAATAGTAGTTTAATCATCCCCATCATCATCATCATCATCATTTAATGTATATTGTCCATGCTGGCATGGGTTGGACAGCTTGACCAGAGCTGGTAAGCTGAGGGGTTGCACACACTCCAGTTTGATTTGGCATGATTGCTATGGCTGGATGCCTTGCCTAATGCCAACTATTCTGACAGTGTAATTGGTGCTTTTACATGCCACTGGCACAGGTACCAGTTGCGTGACACCAGTATCTGACACAACTACAATTTCATCTGGCTTACAAGTTATACTATTTATTACATATTTCTTATTATTACTGATTGGTAGACATAGTAGAGCAGTGTACTAAATGCTTTATCTTTTACCTTATACTTGTTTCAGTCACTAATTTGAATAAGCTTAAAGCTTATAAGCGATCACTGTGTATTGACTAAAGAAAATAGTTTAATATTGGGGCATATATATATGTATATATATTTATAT
>NC_068982.1:126782143-126786675 GCF_001194135.2 Octopus bimaculoides
AGCAGGTAGTAATTTTATCTTGTACTTATTCTTAGTTTAAGTTTTGAAGAGTGCAGTTCGATTTTAAGTTATTTTTTTAAAGCTATAATGGAAGTGACAAAGGAGCATATTCGGCATATTTTGCTTTATGAGTTCAATAAAGGCAACAATGCAATGGGAAGTACGAGGAATATCAAGACAGTATATGGGAATCGGACAATAAGTGTAAGCCAGTGTTAACAGTGGTTCAAGAAATTCTGAGCTGGAAACTACAGCCTAGAAGACAAGCCTCATCCTGAAAGATCTGTAGAGCTTGACAATAATGTCCTGCAAACCCTGGTGGAACAAAATCCCATCGTAGCTGTTGAGGAACTAACAGAGAAGCTTGGATTTGGTTATTCAACCATTCATTGACGCCTGTGTGCCATCGGAAAAGTCAGCAAATTGGCTCAATGGGTTGCTCAGAAACTTCCCCAGTCTAATCACGTGCAAAGAGTGAATGTGTGCTCTTCTTTGTTATCACATATTATGAATAAATCTTTTTTGGACCAAATAGTGACTGGTGATGAGAAATGGGTTCTCTATAAAAATGTCAAGCTCTGAAGACAGTGGGTAGAGAAAGGAGAAACACTGGCACCCCAAGCTAAAAAAGGTCTTGACCACGTAAAGTGTTGTTATTTGTTTGGTGGGATATGAAAGGTTTAGTCTTCTTTGAACTTTTAAACCCAACCCAAACAATAAGAAAGGAGATTTACTGTGAGCAGCTTGAGTGGCTTAAGTCAGTGTTAGGAGGAAAATGACCATTGTTGGTTTCAAGACAAAAGGTGTTCTTCCATCAAGATAATGCTCAGCCACATACAGCAAGGATGACATTCCAAAGGCCAGAGCAGTTTGAATGGGAAATGATGCCCCACCCGCCATATTCGCTGGACATTGCTCCATCTGATTATCATTTATTCTGCATTCTTCAAAATCATTTGGACAGAAGAAATATGAATTCTGTAGATGAGGTCAGAACAGTACTGGAGGAGTATTTTTCGTCATGGACAAGTAAATTTTGGAAGAGGAGCCTTGCAAGTCTACCATATAGATGGAAGAGCATTGTAGAAAATGAATGAGAGTATATTTTAGATTAAAAAAGAATTTTGTTTATCTTAATTTAAGTTAATTTTGAAAATACTTTGTCATTATCAAGCTGGTGTCTAGAATATAATTTAAAATGAAATTTTGATGAAAGGTCTTTACTTTAAATCATTTTAAAACAGGAAGTTTGTATTGTATTGTAGAAAGAGCCAGGGGAAATCTCAGACAGCTTGGTATCAAGAGGTTTAAGAAACAAAATGCAAGTTTGGAAGGATCAAAGATAAATTGGAAAATAAATAATGGGAGAAAATAGTATGAAATGGTTTGTAACTAAGGCAGAAATAATACATGACAGAATAAACATTGAAGCAAGCTTCTTGGAATAGTTCTTTTTTTTCTTCTTTTTTTCTGTTATTTTAACTGAAGTTTATTTCATTTTATGTTCACCTCAAGGAACTTGTTTGCAACTGCTATTCATTAATTCACCATGGAGGCCTTTCTATCAAATTCTTCATTCAGTCATGCAAATTCCATATCCAGAATACTAAAACTCTGCCTCAAGGATCTTTGTTTCCAGGTTACTGATGCAGTTCTGTCAGCTTGGTACAAGTACACATGACTTTGGAAAAGAGGCGAAATGTTTTGTTGAGCAGAATCCTGTTGTAACGCATCCAGCTAGTTTTCTTTAAACTATTTTTCAGTCCCCTTCTTGAGGGAGAAGTTATTTGACAGAGAGATATAGCAAAGAAGGAGAGATAGAGTTGAAGACAATGTGGTTCAAAGGAACACACCTGATAAACCAAAGAAGAAGAACAAGCAGAGAGACCATTAGTACAAACACAAATTATATTTAGTATTGTAATTCTCATAGCAATACATTCAAAACAGATATTCATGTAAAAGGACACCCAACATTTTTGGTTAATTATTGTATAATTAAGGACAATTAGACACAGAATACGGTATTAACCCAATTAACAGAGAATGTCGAAGAGGAGTTGGGCTGAGAACATTCGTGCTTGTCACAGAGTCAATATTTCAAAATGTTTTTTTTAGTCTTTGAAAAAGCAATCCCAGATTCCCAGAGCTATAGTTGTTAGGATGGTTGGAGAAATAATGGAAAGATTTGATATGGATAAGTAATAATAATAATAATAATAATAATAATAATAATAATAATAATAATAATGATGATGATGATAATGATAATAATAATAATAATAATAATAATAATAATAATAATAATAATAATAATAATGATGATGATAATAATAATGATAATAATAATAATAATGATGATGATGATGATGATAATAATAATAATAATAATAATAATAATAATAATAATAATAATAATAATAATGATAATAATAATAACAACAACAATAATAATAGAATAGGAAGCCGGACATAGTCTTTATTGAGAAAGAAAACAAACTATGTTGGATCATAGACATAGCATGCCCAGCTGACAACAAGGTGTGCGATAAGGAAGAAAGAAAGGTCGAGAGATATGACAAGTTAGCATGGGAAGTTCTTCTTTAACTGGAAGAATGCTGACTGGGTGTCAATTAGTTTTAGTCTGCTCATCAGAGTTTTGAGCTGGTGAAGCTTGGATGTGAGAGTGGAGCGAATGGCAGGTGGGAAGATCAGTGAACCAAAGATAAGGGTGCCCTCTTTGAAGGTCACTTGCACCTAGTGGAGTAATGGTCACATGTCCAAGACGAAGGCTAAGAAGCATGCAACATTGTAATCGATGTTCATGATCCCTGATAAGTTAACTCAGCTTCAGAAGAAAGAAGTCTTCTATCATCTCACATCAAAACAATGCATGACCATAGATCATAATTAATGAAGAGAGGTTCAAGTACGTGAACAACTCATTATTAAATGACTGTGTATTGGTCAAATCATTACAACACTGGAATAAATACTTTGAAGTATCTGTTCTGGTTCTTTATTCATGGCATACTTTTCCTATCAATTATGTCTAAGAAATATTATATTTATTCTTCTATTCTATGAAAAATTTTTTAGATATGAAACCATTCAGTAACACAAATTGGCTGTTGTAGGACTAAATTTTTAAAAAATTAATTGTATACATAATATATATGTATATATAAATAGTAAAATAAGGTTCTTTTAAAGTAAGCTTTTGAATAAAAACAGAACATTAATAAATGGGGAGACTCAATACATAAAAACCAAATTTATAAGACCTTTTTTGACTGGTGTCAACAGTTTTATCTGATGGTTTACTCAGCAAAATTGGTTGAATAAGCCCTCAAATGAAACTTAAGTTCTGGTCAAAACAGATTTTATAATGCAAACATACATATACATAGGTGCAGGAGTGGCTGTGTTGTAAGAAGCTTGCTTCCCAATCACATGGTTCCAGGTTCAGTCCCACTGCGTGGTACCTTGGGCAAGTGTCTTCCACTATAGCCTCAGGTCAACCAAAGCCTTGCGAGTGGATTTGGTAGATGGAAACTGAAAGAAGCCTATCGTACATATATACATATATATATATATATATATATATATATATATATATATATATATATATATATATATATATATAGTTTTAGGGAAAAGAACCAAGGTTCATGAACTCATCAATGAAAATCCACTGTTGCATATAGAAAAATTTGAACTGCAGCAGCAGTGATAAGTATCGTTTTTAATGTTGTTAAATGACTTTATATCATTGTTTGAAAAAAATATGTATTTTTATATTATTCAATTGATTTTTTATGATAATTTTAGTCGATACTTTTTTAACACTAAATTAATTAGTAGTAAGTGTATAATCTTAGTTTAAACTAAGACTTCAATTAGATTAGGGTTAAATTTTTTCCAATAATACTGTTTAATATTTTTTTTTATGGGACAAATAAATTTAATTTCTTTGATTATTCAATATCGTTAATTGTTTTATTATGACTTAAGTTATATAAAGTTTAATCTTTCATTCATATTTTCATATCTATTTACTCTGTTCCTTTTCTTTATGCAATATATTCACGAGACTTCTTTTAAATAAACATTTTAGTCTAAAATCTTCTAGTTTAAACTATTGCATCGTTTAGATATGTGCTACTTCTATCTTTATTATTTTAACCTAAAACTTCGTTCAAATTGTATTTTAAACGAAAAATTCGTTAAAGTTGGTTTTTGCATATAATATTCCTGTTAGCTTGTATTATAATGGACGTAGAGTTGATTATGGAATGTTTATAATTTTGATATTTTTAATAATATTTTTCTATAATAATATTTTTTTAATAATATTTTTCTAACCCATACCAGTATGGAGAGCAGATGCTAAACGTGGATGTTGATATATACATATATATATATATACCTCGTTCAGAGATTTAACATTGCTTGTTTTCACTTTTTCGATATCAGTGAATAATTTCACTGGAGAAAGTTACATATATTTGCCAAGGGATGTCTTTTGCATT
>NC_068982.1:126790391-126795879 GCF_001194135.2 Octopus bimaculoides
TATATATATATATATATATATATATATATATATATATATATATATATATATATATGTATGTATATAGCGGCGTATATACACCCTTGTGCTCACCTTATACTAGGTATGTATCTAAATTTTGTATGACTCTTACTCTATCTTTTATTCCCCCCTCTCATTTTCCTTCCTTTTTCTCACACCCCTTCTCTCACATTTCTTGGCCCTTTCTTTCTTTAGCTCCCACTATTTCCCACTCATTTATCTCCCTTGTAACTTTCTTTTTGTCTCTGATTTTTTCTTTTATTTTTCTTATCCTTCAATCCTGCTGTCTCCTACCAATCTCTCCTCCTTCCAGGTGGCCAGCGTCCGGCCAGCCATGATCTTTCTTTCTTGGCCTGACTGCCGCCCATCAACACCTCTTGTGTCCATCTCCCATGTCCCTGCCTTTAGGATTTCATTTCATACATACCAGCTCAATTTGATTCGTTCTCAGTCGAAAGACGCCTGTTGTTATTTCTTGTTGCTTGTATTCATAATTGTGTACCATGTTCTCCGTTTTTTTTTGTTTATTTGTTTTTTTGTCTTTGTTGCCATACACATTCACTAGCTTTCTTACAAAGGGGTCTAGTGCTCTTAGCTTAGACCTTTTTAGGGGCAATCAGATCGAACCATCTCAAGTGTAACTGCCCGAAATGGTCATGGCTTCTGGGACTTGACTGATGAAAGAAAGCCAAGAATGACCCGTCTTTTTTTGCTTGTCCTTCTAATTGTTGTTTCTCTTGTCCACTTTTGTGTCATCTATCTGTCTGAACGTTTTAATGCCCTCTGTGTTTTTGTTCCATTATTATATATATAATTATATATCATGAAATTAGCATTAGTTTATCTCACTCTTTCTCGTGGAACCCCTAGGAACCTTTTGTGTAACTGTAGGGTTTCTGGGAACACTTCAAAATTATATTAATGTTCTGTCTTTGTTCATGAACTTACTTTAAAAGAACCTTATTTTACTATTTATATACGCATATATATTCTTTTATTCTTTTATTTGTTTCAGTCATTTGACTGCGGCCATGCTGGAGCACCATGTTTAGTCAAACAAAGAGGGTGCAGGACTTACTCTTTGTAAGCCTAGTACTTATTCTATTGGTTTCTTTTGCCAAACCGCTAAGTTATGGAGACGTAAACACACCAATGTCAGTTGTCAAGTGATGGTGGTGGGGACAAACACAGACACACAAACATATACATATCACTGTTCACATAACCATGTGCTGCCATCTGTTAGCATGCTACAGAACTAGTCCAGGAACTTTTTGATACCACCTCATATATGCTGGGTATTCGCAGTTTCTATAGCAAAACTGTACTCACAAGGTATTTGTACCATGCAATAGAATTGAACAATGAACCTAATGGTTTGTAAAACGGTCTTCTTCACTATACAGCCATGTCAGAGAGCATAAGACCATAACTTGAAAGCATCAATATCAACTAAGGTGAATTACTCAATTCTCACTCGTGAAAAGAAAAGAAAAGCATTAACTAAGCTTAAAATTTATACTTTTAAGTTAAGATAACCTTTTATTAACCTATTTACAATTATTTAATAGGATTTAATAGGATAGTTTCTTTTTATTGAAATAAACTGAAACACAAGTATTTAAACGGAGGTTGGCACACATTATCAAGACTCCTTCCCCAAACATCACCACTAACGAAGTTAATTATTCTAATTTAATAGTGAAAAGAAAAAAGAATGTTAAAGTTCGTATTCTTGAATAAATTATTAATATAATCTTAATTTTTATATCAATAATCTAAATATTTGATTATTTTCTCTCTCTCGCTCTCGTAATGAGTACATTTGTAAACGGATTCTTCAACTGCAAAATGTAGCAGCAACAGTGGGTAGTAGTAGTAGTAGTAGTAGTAGTAGTAGTAGTAGTAGTAGTAACAACAATAAAAACAACAACAACAATCATAATAATCATAATAATAATAATAATAATAGCAATAATAACAGCAATGATAATAATAAACAAAATAAACAAAATAATAATAAATAAACAAAATTAAGTGAAAATAAAATAAAATAAATAAATAATGTGCATGTTAATGAAAATCTATTGTATTTGTTGTATCAACTTCGTTTTGAATTTTTAACTTTTAATTTGAAACATTTTGCTCAATAAAACACCTGGAAACACTACAGAAATTTTCTGATGAATCAAATGTTTTTTTTTTCCTCTTTCCTATTTCTTTGTCTTGTTTTTTTTTTGTTTTTTTTTTTTGCATTCTCCTTTATTTTTAATTAAGAAGTCAATTAGTTAGAAAGGTGGATCTGCCCAGGATTATAATGATGATGATGATGATGATGACTGGGATTATATTAGGGTAAAATTATTCTGTCCACAGCAATTAGCCAAAATTTGCTGCTGCCACTACTACTACTACTACTACTACTACTACTACTACTACTACTACTACGACGACGACGACGATGACGACAACGACTACTACTACTACAACTACTGCTGCTGCTGCTGCCATTAATTCCTGCTGTCAATTCTTCTGTTGTCTTTGATATTGGATGGTGTTATTTCATCAATGCATTTTGCTCTGGTTGATTGTACAATGTTTCCCTATCTTTTTATGACTTAATCAAACCAAACAGGGAGCCTATATGTCATCAGTTGACATGCCAGAAATAGCAGCCAATTCTTTCTCATTACATTATGCAATATTAAATACAGGGAAAAATGTGGCAAGTTGACCAAGTCATTAGCACACCGGACATACACACATACAAACACATACAAACATGCACACACGACTAGATTATCTTCTTAACCCTTTTGATACCAATCTGACAGAGTCCACATTCTATTATACAAATTTCTGTTTAAAGTGATCTAAATTAAAACTTTCCATCAAAATTTTATGCTCGTTTATGTTCTAAACACCAATTTAAGAATGACAATGTTATTTTATGAAATTCTTCAGTATTTTCAAAATTATCTAAAACAAAGGCAGTTTAATTACTCTTTTACTCTTTTATTTGTTTCAGTCATTTGACTGTGGCCATGCTGGAGCACCACCTTTAGTTGAGCAAATCGATCCCAGGACTTATTCTTTGTAAGCCTAGTACTTATTCTATCAGTTTCTTTGCTGAACCGCTAAGTGACGGGGGACGTTAATATACCAGCATCGGTTGTCAAGCAATGTTGGGGGGACAAACACAGACACACAAACATATACACACACACATAGGGTGGGTGTAAGTGGTGGATGTGAAACAGCTGTGACAGCAAGAGTGAGACTTGGCTGGGTGAAGTTCATGGAATGTGGAGCATTATTATATGGGAAAAGGTTCTCATTGAAGATGAAAGGAAAGGTCTATAGGAGTTGTGTGAGAACTGCAATGCTGTATGGGAGTGAGACATGGCGTTTGAGGGAGAGAAAGATGGCAATTTTGAGAAGGACTGAGAGAGAGCGATGGTGAGAGAAATGTGTGGTGTGAGGCTGTTTGATAAGAGGAGGACTTAGGACTTGAGGTTGGAGGAATTGGTGGAACAGCTGGCAAGGGTGAATAGAGTGTGGTGGTATGGGCATGTGTTGAGGAGGGATGAGGAGCATGTTCTGAGGAGGGTGCTAGAGTTTGAGGTGAATAGATGGCAAAAGTCAGGTAGACTGAGGAAAATGTGGAAGGGACAGGTGGAGGAGGAGATTGAGAAGGTTGGCTTGAGAAGGGAGGATGCCCAAAACTGAGCAAGATGATGAGATGGTGTGAGGGTAGTTGCTATGGCATTGAGGTAGATCCAGCCACCCCTATTAACAAGGACAAAACCCAGATTTAAAATGATGTGTGATGACGATATGTATATCCCTTTTATCTTTTGCTTGCTTCAGTCATTAGACTGCACCCATACTGGGGAATCACCTTGAAGGGTTTTTAGTCAAAGAAATTGACCCTTATAATTTTTAATGCCTAGTACTTATTCTATTGGTCTCTTTTCCACACACACATACTAGGTTGAGGAAAATGTTCATGCGCCGTGTTAATGAACTGAATGAACACACACACCAGAAAAATATATAAAAAAGCATTATTTTAACACGGCACATGAACGTTTTCCTCAACCTAATACATATACATGTGTATATATATATACATATATACATATATATATATATATATATATATATATATATATATATATATATATATAAATATGTACGATGGGCTTCCACACATTTTCCTTCTATCAAATTCACTCTTAAGGCATTTGGTTGGCTTGGAGCTAAAAAAGAAGACACTTGCTCAAAGTGCTTTGCAGAAGGATTAAACACAGAACCACGTGGTCGCAAAGCAAGCTTCTTATCCACAAAGCCAGGTTTTCTTTTCTCTCTTTCTCTCTGCCCCTTCCACCTCTTTCTCTCTGCCCCGTCCACCTCTTTCTCTCTCTCTCTCTCTGCCTCCCCCTCGCCTCACTCAGCTTTTTAATAACCTTCAGTGTTCTTTTTGCTGCTAATATTCTTTGAAAATCTTGATTTTATTAGTACCAGCACTGAATGTCCAATCCTTGCTACTGTTTCTCCCATTGCAGGTGGTAAAAACTCTCCTGCAAGCTGTTGCTGCCACCAAATAAAAAAAAATCTCTGAATAGTTTTGAAACAAACATTCTTACTTCGAATAAAAATACCAAATTCATTATAAATTTTCTTCAATTTACATATTCTAGGTGCAATATCTACAGTTCTTGGAATATATTTGTGTAAGTAAATCAACTGGCATTGATTTGGCATTTAGTCAGAATAGATTTTCAGACATTAATCAATATATAGTGTACTGCAGATTGATTGGGATACTAACACACATAAAAGGATGACTTTGCTATTTCTGTAAGAAATGGTGAACTATATCATTCATTACAATACTGTATGGTGGATAGTAAAAGAGCTTTTTGCCAGCAAAGTTTGGAGTTTATAATTAATCAACCACTTTTTTCTTTCTTCTTCATTCATCTATTCTTTCTTTTCATTCGGAATTTCTTTCTTTTCTTCTTCCTTTTACTCTTTTACTCTCCCATGTTTATTAGAATATAGATTGACAAAGTTGGATCAAGCAATTATTTATGTGACTATGTGTTGCAGTCAAAGATACATTTATGTTTAAAATCCATAGAGAATTGAGATATTGGGATTTTCTTCTTGCTGGTTCTCCTAAACTTTGATATATTCAAAATAGTCAGATTGTCCACACATACACACGCATGCACACACATGCACACACACACATGTGCAAACACATAATTAGTTATAATGTTCTCGCTCTTTCCCTTCTTAGTATGTGTGTGTACACACATACAGGAACCCTCATCATTGTAACTGGTGACGTGCCAGTTATATATGTATGTATGTGTATGTATGTATGTGTATGTGTGTATGTATGTGTATGTGTGTATGTATGTATATACATACATATATATATATATATATATATATA
>NC_068982.1:126795889-126801446 GCF_001194135.2 Octopus bimaculoides
CATCAAACGATGTTTTGGATCCATTGTAGCCCCTTGCAATATATATGTATACAATTATGCACTTTGACTACAGCATTAGACCATTTTAGCTCTTATTTCTAGCAATGTAGGTGTTTCTAACACCCTAGTCACATTTAGTGCTGATTATAGTGTTCCTTTTTTGGTGAAATGTTGCAAACTGCTGATTATATTAATTTCCAATGTATATATATATAATCCATATTCAGTTAATAGAAGAAAAGAAAATAGAGAGTTGAAAGTTAATAATTATTAATAAACTGATAATTCTTACTTCCTACAGCTGTTTCCATTTGTGCTCATTAAATAAATTACAAATTTATGCTTTAAATTTGCCTTTATAAGACATGAGCAAAATATCATCAGGGAAAAGGATATAATGAAAGATTATATAGAATTAAATTAGGCAGGCTAACCATTTACAAAGCTTTAAAAATATGAATTGTACTTGATTAAATACGTTCATATGGGAATTAAAGAATAATAACATTAAATTTAATAGTAAATAGGAGATTGTTAGTTTTTTGAGGTCATATAAAATCTCCAACAAACAATGTGAGATGTGTACTGAAGAAGTGTATAAAATACTTATATTTAGAAGAAATTTACTTGATTTAAAAAAAGGAAAAATGTATCTTGTCTTTATTCAGTGAAATATGTTTTCTAATTAAGCTTTATACTCATAATACAGGGTAATATTAAACTATATGATATACTATTCATATAACATCCCCTAACATTTATGTGACATATTACCTATTGATGTAACAAACTAGCATTATTGAAAATGTTTTGTAATCATATCTATAAACACTAATTGAGATAATTGCTATTGATTACACCACTTATGATGCATAATATATTTGACTTTATTACCTTAAATTAACAACTAAAATTTTAACAATATCCTAAACAATAATTAAAAATAGTTATTAACTAATTTACAGAGATTAGCTTAATCACTACGCAGTGAATAGATTTCATAATTATTTTTATTAACACTAATTAAGATGATATAACATAACAAATTTCTATCTATAACTAATACAACAGTCTTTCCATATTTATACTTAACTGAATATCTAGAACTTTTATCTTATTAATTAAATAATATAGATAAACTAAATTCCCATATATCCGTTGCCAGTACCGCCTGACTGGCTCCTGTAGGATTTTCGAGCGAGATCGTTGCCAGTGCCCCTGGACTGGCTTGTGCGGGTGGCACATAAAAGACACCATTTCGAGCGTGGCCGTTTTCGTGCGGGTGACACGTAAAAGCACCCACTACACTCTCTGAGTGGTTGGCGTTAGGAAGGGCATCCAGCTGTAGAAACTCTGCCAAATCAGACTGGAGCCTGGTGTTGCCATCCGGTTTCACCAGTCCTCAGTCAAATCGTCCAACCCATGCTAGCATAGAAAGCGGACGTTAAACGATGATGATGATGATGATGATGATGATAATATCCTGAAATTCTTCCTATAAACTACATTTGTGATGACATAATGCACAAGATCTCTATTTATCTAGAATGCAAATAAATTGTATATATTCATCATGCTGACTATATGGTAGATAAATACCTATATTTTATGTAGATATCATTTTAAGAAAATGTATTTAATAGAAGCACTAATTAAATCACACTAATATACAAATAAATACTATCAAATTGATGGTTACAATGCGTATATTCGTGTACTTTTTTACATATATTTTTATATATGTATATCTGTATGTACATATTTATCTATATATGTATATTCTATCCTATGTAATTTTATTTTTGTCCTACTTTTATTTATTTAATTTTAATTTTAATTTTATTTCTTTCCTATTTTTATACCTTTTATTTTTATAGTATTTTACTTTTTATATTATTTCATTTTATTCTACCTTATTATTTATTTCATTTTATTTCTTATTATATTCAAGTTAATTCATTAACCCTCACGCACATACAAAAATAAAAATAAAATAACTTCATATATTTAGTCTGCTGGTATGAACTAAGAGGTCAACATGTAATAGTTCATTATATCTTTTACCCTGATGATATTTTACTCATATCTTATAAATGAAAATTTAAAGCATAAATTTGTAATTTATTAAATGAGCACAAATGGAAGCAGCATGTAAGAAGTAAGAATTATCAATTTATCAATAAATAATTACTAACTTTCAACTCACCGTTTTCTTTTCTTCTGTTAATTGAATACGGATTATATGCATAATATATACTTATTGATTTAGGGAAATTTTATTTCCCAAAAATATTAGGTATAGAACCAGTGTTTTTTTGGATGTAATCATCCCATTTAGAGGTTAATATATCCTCTAATTAACTCTAATTAACTATATATATATCGTAAATATGAGGGTAGTAAATTAAAATAGTTTATTACCAGTGGTTAGCATACATAAATAAAAGTCATAAGGCATAACATATTTTTAAAGATATGTGGTTTGGGTTTTAACTGTCCTTTTTAGCATGTCAGAAGTCCTGTCAATGATCTCCTCTTTGTGTCTAAAAATATTTTATACACTCTTTTTTAAATATATATACATATATATATATATATAGATACATATAAAAATCGAAATCAAATCCCGGTTGTGCCCTTGAGCAAGACACTTTATTTCTCATTGCTCCAGTCCAAACAGCTGGCAAAAATGAGTAATACCTGTATTTCAAAGGGCTGGCCTTGTCACACTGTGTCACGCTGAGTCTCCCTGAGAACTACATTAGGGGTACACGTGTCTGTGTATTGCTCAGTCACTTGCACGTTAATTTCATGAGCAGGCTGGGACCCTCGTTGTCATAACCGACAGAGTGCTCCTTTTAATGAATGCAATGTTATTACCAGTTTGAATATGCTAAAAGCACATTTGAACTTGTAAACAAGCCATTCACTGTGTTTTGTCATGGACAAAATTTCTTGCAGTAGCCATATGAAATAAGTACACCCAAATCAGCTCACAGCACCATCTATCCAGACTTTGAGAAGCAAGCATTTCAGGGGCAGTTATCTCCTCTTCACTCACAGAAACCAGGTGCTGTAGACACATGGTGTAAATACACCCAATCAGCTTGCAGCACTACCATCCAGTTTCTATGACTGAAGAGAAGATAACTACTCTGAAATACTTGCATCGCACAGTCTGGATAGGTGGCGTTGTGAACTGATTTGGGCGTATTTACACCATATGTCTAGAGCGTGAAATTTGCTCTATGATAAAACATATTGAATGACTTGTTTAAAAGTCCAAATGTGTTTTTAGCATATTTGAACTGGTAATAACATTGCATTTAAAACCATGTGGTTGAGAAATGAAATTCTCAACCACAGAGCCACCCACAACATATGATGGCAGTAAAATCGCCTTTGTATGTTAAATAGTCAAACATTCACAATAGTATTTACAAGATAAAGACGGTAACGTCACATCAGTATTTCAGAAGATAGAAGCAAAAGAATTATAGTTGTTACATTTTGGGAAGATTTACAGAATGTCATTGAAATTTATAAATCTGTAGAATTATCGTGGAACCAGAAGCCTTGCTTTCATTCAATTGAAAATATAACAATGAAACAGTTTCTAATTGGTTACAAACAGATTATATTTGATAAGTGATTAGTAGTTTAGTATGTGACAGGTAAGAGTTCATTAATGCAATTATGAAGGAATTCAAAACTGTGTGTTCATTGGATAGTCTTTGAGTATAAACATGTGTGTGTGTGTGTGTGTGTATCTGTGCATGTGTATGTTGCATATGAATGTGTATATGTACATGTGTATTATATATATATATATATATATATATATATATGTATGTATGTATGTATGTATGTATGTATGTATGTATGTATGAATGTATGTATATGTATATATATATATTCTTTTATATGTTTCAGTTATTTGACTGTGGCCATGCTGGAGCACCACTTTTAGTCAAGAAAATCAACCCCAGGACTTATTCTTTGTAAGCCTAGTATTTATTTTATCTGTCTCTTTTGCCGAACCGCTAAGTTACGGGGACGTAATCACACCAGCATCGGTTGTCAAGCGATGTTGGGGTACAAACACAGACACACAAACATATACACACACACATATATATATATACATATATACGATGGGATTCTTTCAGTTTCCATCTACCAAATCCACTCACAAGGCTTTGGTCAGCTCGTGGCTATAGTAGAAGACACTTGCCCAAGTTGCCATGCAGTGGGACTGAATCCAGAACCATGTGGTTCGAAAGCAAACTACTTACCACACAGCCACTCCTAATTCATCATCATCATCATCATCGTTTAACGTCCGCTTTCCATGCTAGCATGGGTTGGACGATTTGACTGAGGACTGGTGAACCAGATGGCTACACCAGGCTCCAATCTGATTTGGCAGAGTTTCTACAGCTGGATGCCCTTCCTAACGCCAACCACTCCTAAATAATTAACTAAGTTCTAGTTAACTGACAATAAAACAGAAATTAGATAAAACTAGCGCATGGGTTTTTTATTGGCAGTTTCACTCTTCCAAAGTATAACAACATTTGTTTTAACACAATTTTCATTCAAGTATCTTCGCAAACTGAATGCAAAAGTACATTACAAAATTAAGACTTTTAGAGTTTCCTAATGATTTGGTCTTGACAGTAATCAGCTTCAGAAAGTATCAAGCTGGCAGGAACATTAGCATGCTGGGCAAAATGCTAAGCAGTATTTTGTCTGTCTTTACATTCTGAGTTCAAATTCCTCCAAGATCAACTTCGCTTTTCATCCTTTCGGGGTTGATAAATTAAGTACCAGTTGCATACTGGGGTCGATATAATCGACTGCCCCCCCTACCCCCCTACCTTTCATTCTGAGCGAAAGGACCTTTGTTACCAGCAGATGTAAGAGCTCTCTGAACTTTGCCCAAGCTATTCGTATTCTAGCAGCTACACTCTCAGAGCATCCACCTCTATTATTGACTTGGTCACCTACGTAACAAAAGCTATGCATCCACATATATATCATCATCATCATCATCATTGTTTAACGTCTGCTTTCCATGCTAGCATGGGTTGGACAATTTAACTGAGAACTGGCAAACCAGATGGCTGCACAAGGTTCCAATCTGATCTGGCAGAGTTTCTACAGCTAGATGCCCTTCCTAACGCCAACCACTCTGAGAGTGTAGTGGGTGCTTTTACGTGCCACTGGCACGAGGGCCAGTCAGGCACTACTGGCAACAGCCACGCTCAAATGGTGTTTTTTATGTGCCACCTGCACAGGAGCCAGTCCAATGGAACTGGCAATGACCTCGCTTGAATGCTTTTTCATGTGCCACCAGCACAAGTGCCAGTATGGCGACACTGGTAACAATCACGCTCAAATGGTGCTATTTACGTGCCACCGGCACGGAAGCCAGACAGCTGCTCTGGCAATAATCATGCTTGGATGGTACTGTTAGCTCTTAACTGGCACAGGTGCCAGTCATCGAATTTGGTTCAATTACGATTTCGATTTCACTTGCCACAACAGTTTAGTG
>NC_068982.1:126801694-126809218 GCF_001194135.2 Octopus bimaculoides
TTTATATAAAATGAAATTTGAAAAAAACTAATATATTATTGGTTTATGTCATTTGATTTTGTAACAGCTGTGCAACACCACATGTTATGCAGAGTATTATAATGTTTTTAAGGCAATTAAGGGACAAATATTACAATCATCTTCTCTATGGTAGAACATTCAATGTAAACTTTTATGGAGCGTTGATATATGGGAAAAGGTTCTCATTGAAGATGAAAGGAAGAGCCTATAGGAGTTGTGTGAGAGCTGCAATGTTGTATGGGAGTGAGACATGGTGTCTGAGGGAGATAGAGAGATGGTAATTTTGAGAAGGACTGAGAGAGCTATGGTGAGAGAAATGTGTGGGGTGAAGCTGTTTGATAAGAAGAGGACTGAGGACTTGAGGTTGGAGGAATTGGTGGAACGGCTGTCAAGGGCAAATGGAATGTGGTGGTATGGGCATGTGTTGAGGAGGAATGAAGAGCATGTTCTGAGGAGTGTGCTTGTGTTTGAGGTAAATGGACCGCAAGAACAAGGTAGACCAAAGAAAACATGGAGTCAACAGGTGAGGGAGGAGATTGGGCGGATTGCCTTGAGAAGGGAGGATGCCCCAAACTAGGCAAGAGGCCAAGATTGTGTGAGGGAGATTGCTATGGCATTGAGGTAGATCCAGCCACCCCCATTAACAGGGACAAAACCCAGATTTAAAACACTGGATGATGATGATGATGATGGTAAGTAACAAAAAGAAAAAGGAAACTGTTCAGAGTTTTGGCACAAACTTGTGAAAAACAGAGAAGATTAATGGAAAGAAATACAGGAAAGTATAAATAGAGATTATGTGGAGGAACATGGCTTAGTAGTTAGGGTGTTCGACTCATGATCATAAGATTGTAGTTTCAATTTCTAATGTTATGTTCTTAAGCAAAACACTTCATTTCATATTACTCCAATCCACTCAGCTGGTTAAAATGAGTGATCATGTGACAGATCAGCATCCCATCCAAGGAAGAATATATACAGCAGAGAAACTGGGAAACTGGCCCTATGCTTCCTAGGGAGTAACATGGATGAACCCACAATAAAATATTAAAAAGATGAGCATGCAGGAGATTAGATATAAGAAGCCATGTCAGATGTCTCACTATTCTTTCTTTTATTCTTTTACTTGTTTCAGTCATTTGACTGCGGCCATGCTGGAGCACTGCCTTTAGTCGAACAAATCGACCCCAGGATTTATCCTTTGTAAGCCTATCGGTCCCTTTTGCCGAAACAATCAGTTACAGGGACGCAAATACACCAACATCAGTTGTCAAGTGATGGTGGGGAGAGAAACACAGACACACACACACACACACACATATATACACACATCATCATCATCACTATCATCATCGTTTAACGTCTGCTTTCTATACTGGCATGGGTTGGACGGTTTGACTGAGGACTGGTGAGCCAGAGGCTGCACCAGGCTCAATCTGATCTGGCAAAGTTTCTACAGCTGGATGCCTTTCCTAATGCCGACCACTCCAAGAGTGTAGTGGGTGCTTTTTATGTGCAGCCAGCACGAGGGCCAGTCAGGTGGTTCTGGTAACGACCGCGCTCAAAAGGTGTTTTTACGTGCTACCTGCACGGGAGCCAGTCCAGCGGCACTGGCAATGACTATGCTCAAATGTTGTTTTTAATGTGCCACCGGCACATGTGCCGGTAAGGTGATGCTGGCAACGATCATGCTTGAATGATGCTTTGCATGTGTCACCAGCACAAGAGCCAATCCGTGGCCCTGGCAACGATCATGTTCGGATATGCTTCTTTTAACGTTCCACTGGCATGAGTGCCAATCAGGCGATATTGTCATCGGTCACATCAGCGATTTTGATTTGTTTACACTTGCCTCAATAGGTCTTCACAAGCAAGGTTTATTGTCCAATGAATGAGGGATATTCACTAGTATAGGCCATGGGCTATGGTCTCACTTGGCTTGTCAGGTCTACATATGTCTGTATGTATGTATACAACGGGCTTCTTTCTGTTTCTGTCTACCAAATCCACTCACAAGGTTATGGTCGGCCCGAAGCTATAATAAGAGACACTTGCCCAAGGTGCTATGCAGTGGGACTGAACCCGGAACCATGTGGTAGGGAAGCAAGCTTCTTACCACACAACCACTCCTGCACCTACAGTAATTTTCAACTTAGTTTCAGAAGATAATTACAATGAAAATATAAATAATGTAAATTAATTCAGTTCAGAAAATATTCGTAGAATTTATTAAAGAGACAGTGATAATAATATTTTCTATTTTTGAAAAGAAGAATATGCAAGTGGTACACATTACATCATGCAAAAGAGGGCTCTAATCAGTGAATATACAGCTGACACTCAAAAGCAAGAGAGCAAAATAATTAACAGAAAGAGAATGGCTGTCTGGTTATGAAAAGAATGTAAGTAAATGCAAAAGGCTTGATTATCTACATGATCAATGTAGATTCCTATTGCAAGCATAAACATTTATAAATTTTTATAAACAACATTGCTGAAATCAATGGATATTCATTCTAAAATGCGAAATTGCTTGGAAGACACTAAATCCACTGAGATTTGGAAGAGAGCGAAAGAAAACAGACAGAAAAATAGTTGAATTTATAGAAGTTTTTATATCGTTTGATTTTGATAGATGTATCTAAGGTCATTTAAGAGAATGAGAAAAATAAATTATTTTAAATACATGAGTTTCAGGGATTTCACTTTTCAAAATGTAACCAGAAAAATGTCTAACTTTCTTGAGTTTTTATATAGTTTCTGTTAGAATTTCTATATTTCTATATGAGTCATGCAAGGTTGTATACGCCCATCACCACTGTTCACTCTCTATTCATTAGCAATACTTGTGGAAGTATTCTGTAAATCAACTGAAAGTGTATACAATACAGACATCCTTATGCTAACCTATGTAACTTATTAGTATTTAAACTTTTATACCTGTCCCAAATCTTCTACATCTTTTATGTTCAAACCAAGCAGATTTGGCCTCTCACATCAACATTACAATGTCATTCTAAAAATAAACGATTACATCATCGAAACCTCAAAGCTGTATGATTAATCCAAAACAATGTAAATAAATAAGCATTATATTTGATAAATTTAAATTTTAAAGGGTTAAGGGGTCTGACCTTAGATCACAGGCCATGTCTCCTGTCTGAGGAGAACATTCACCCCTTCGTCCCCCAGTCTTTATTCCATGGAGTTCCTTTCCTCTTCTGACTAAGCAATAAAAGAAAAAAAATATACAAAATGTTGTACTTAAAGAAATATCAGATCTTTGTAGGTTTTTGCCACTGTTTACAATTTTGTTCTAATTGTTTTCTAATTTGGTATATGGATTAAGGTTTGTATACTAATTATGAAAATGAAATTTACTTTTCCTATAAATTCATAATTAAACAGTTACTAACCTTTAAAATTTGCAAAAGTTTGGTATTTTAGCCAATCAGAAGTAAGTATTTTATATATCACCATGACAAAAATTTCTATTTCAACAGTAACCAAAGCAAAGAAACACCACTTGTTGCATAGCTGATTGTGAAGTACTGTTTCCATAGTAACCAAAGATGTTGCGCATGCACACAAAGAGGAGAAGGAGATACGAGAAAGATAATTTATTTTATAAAATCCTGGTTTAATGTTTTGCCATGCCGATGCTTCCCCACTCCCCTGTAAAAAGTACCCTTCACTTGTAGGGCATTATGCTGTGCTTGAGAAGACCTGTTGAGTCAATTGAAATCATTGTCATGGCCGATGCCAGTGCTGCCTGACTGGCACCCATGCTGGTGACACATAAAAAGCACCATTTGAGCATGATCAATGCCAGTGCCACCTGACTGGCTCCCATGTCGGTGGCATGTAAAAAGCACCATTTGAATATGGTCAATGCCAGTGCTGCCAGACTCACCCCTGTTCCAGTGGCATGAAAAAGCATCCACTACACTCTTGGAGTGGCTGACATTAGGAAGGGCATCCAGCTGTAAAAACCTTGCCAAAACCTTGTCGGATGTGTTGTCTGTGAATTCTTGTACATTGGCAGAGGGAATTGTTTGTTTTGCCAATGTAATTTTCCTTGCAGTTGGGGGCAAGTGATGCAGTATATGAGATTCTGCATCTTGCAGTTCATATCTGCATTTACTTTGAATGAGAATCTGCTCTTGAATTTTATGTGGGAACCATTTTCTAAGTATTTAAAGTTGTTATTGCATGTTCCACATCTACTATCTCCACATTCTTTTATGGAGAATCTTGATTCATTCTCTGATGTGAATTTTGCTTTTGTGAGGTGTTTTTTGAGATATTTTGGTTGGCGTCTACTGTTTCGTAAGGGATTTTTATCAGTCAGATTTTTCATTTTGGGGATTTGTATAAGTATAGGTAGGCTTGATTTTATGGTGTGAAAGATGTTGGCTACCCCATGATTGTATGTATTGATAAATAGAATAATGTGTTAATAAATTTTTTCCTTCAGTATCCTTAATTGTGCGATACTCAGCTTCCTTGCCTTTTTAATTCCCTCATTTATTAATCCTAAGGGGTATTTCTGCTTTGTTAGGCAGTCTTTGAGCTTGTAAAGTCGGATTTAGTGTATTTTGGGGTCAATGATTATAGTACAGATGTCTTGCCAAGCTATTAAACATTTGTAGGTACTCATCTGATTTGTCCCAAAAGATGAAGCATTTCCACTTTATAATGATGTGTTTCTTGCAATCCTCCTTAAAAGCCCTCTCTACTTCCTCATAAAGCTTGTCTTTCAAGTATCCCATGACTAGGTTAGCATATGAGGGTGCAAACTGCGTTCCCATAGCTGTGCCCTTTACCTATCGATATATTTATTTTATTATCAAAACTAAAAAAGCGGGGACAGGGACACATAGCATGACTGATTTGCTAAATGAATCTTAATGGTTAAAGATTAAGAACAACTGAGGCAAAAATATATTCTGTAAAGATATCTACTTCATTGCTCTACCATTTCTGTCCACATCAGTAATTTCATTGTCCAACTACAGACAAATCCTGTTTTCTTGGCGTTATTATCAACTTTAAAAGCAAATTTTCTGTCTTGTGACAAAGAACTTTCTTGAAACGATTTTCTAGTTTCCTTCATAGCATATAAAACTTGTACATATATTCAAATTTTACAGATAAAATACATAACGCTATTCATAATTGTTTCTAACATAGACACAAAGCAACAATCTGTGTGCGTGCGGTGGGGTGTTAGAAGATTAAATCAAAGTTGATCTCGGAGGGATTTGAACTCTGAATGTTAAATGTCATAAAATACTGTAAGGCATTTTGTATGATGTTAACAAGAAATCTGTATGAACACTCAAGCCTTCAAGAGTTACAGGCATATTTAATTGTAGAGCTGAGTTACGTCCCTTTATTTATCAGTTTGCCTGCGAAAATTAAATGAATATGAGTTACTTCCCATGATATTTCTAGTTTGGTCCGCAATAGTTTCTTTTTTGTAAGAATTTAATAAATCGTAATTTGGTCAGACTAAGTAGAAAGAGCCTAGGAAAAAAATTATACTTATATAAACTTTCGTAAAAAAAATTACTTGATGCAGTTACAATAATCAGAAAAAGATTTTTTTTAAGCTATTAAACTATTAATAAAATTTTTCTTTTATTTAACGGAATGTCATTAATCTTGTGGAAATCTTGCATACAGTGTATATTTTATGTCTAGTGTAAATTTTGTGTGTACACACACACACACACATACATATATATATATATATATGTATATGTGAGCAATAATTTTGAATTTGATTATGCTGTTTAAAGAACATTCACTGTCTTCAGCTACCTGATTCCATCAACAGTAAGTACCACTGGATGTCTCACTCCCATACAGCATTGCAGCTCTCACACAACTCCTATAGGCTCTTCCTTTCATCTTCAATGAGAACCTTTTCCCATATATCAATTCTCCATAAAAGTTCACATCAAATGTTCTTCCATAGAGAAGATGATTGTAATATTTGTCCCTTAATTGCCTTAAAAACATTATAATACTATGCATAACATGCAGTGTTGCACAGCTGTTACAGAATTAAATGACATAGACCAATAATATATTAGTTTTTTTCAAATTTCATTTTATATAAAATATATTGATCTGCAATAAAAAAAGAAAAAGCTTTACTACGTAGGGGTAGACATGACAGTGACATTAAGAAGTTTGTTTCAGGTTTGTTCTCACTTCATGGTACCTTGGTTAAGTGCCTTTCAATATAACCCTTGGCTGATCAAAGCATTGTGAGTGAATTTGATGGACGGAAACGGTGTGGAAACCCATCTTGTATGTATGTATATATGTGGATGCACAGGTTTCGTTACCTAGGTAACCAAGTCAATAACAGGGGTGGATAAATGAGAGGCAAAGTTCAGAGAGCTCCTACATCTGCCGGTAACAAAGGGCCTTTCACTCAGAGTGAAAGGTAGACTGTATGGTGCATGTGTGAAACATGGGCTTGAAAGAAATGAAACTAGTATGCTCTGCTGGATGGGTAATGTCAGTGTGCATACACGACAGAGTGTAAGCATCTTGAGAGAAAAGTTGGACATAAAAGGCATCAGATGTGGTGTGCAAGAGAGATAACTGCACTGGTATGGTCATGTGTTGTGTATGGACGAGGACAGCTGTGTGAAGAAGTGTCACAGTGTCACACCCTAACAGTGAAGGGAACCCGTGGAAGAGGTAGACCCAGGAAAACCTGGGATGAGGTAGTGAAGCACAGCCTTTGAACATTGGGCTTCACAGAGGCAATGCCAAGTGACTGAGACCTTTGGAGATATGCTGTGCTTGAGAAGACCCAGCAAGCCAAGTCAGATCATAACCATGGCTGATGCCAGTGTCACATAACCGGGCTGTTTAAAAGTAGCCTTCAATCATAGGGTATTATGGTGTGCTTGAGAAGACCTGTTGAGTCAAGTGAAATCGTTGTCATGGTCGATACCAGTGCTGCCTGGCTGGAACCCAAGCTGGTGTCACGTAAAAAGCACCATTTGAATGTGACTGATGCTAGTGCCAGTGGCACATAAAAAGCATCATTTGAGTGTGGTCAATGCCAGTGCCATCTGACTGGCTCCCATGCTGGTGGCATGTAAAAAGCACCATTCGAGCATAGTCAATGCCAGTGCTGCCAGACTGGCCACCATACCAGTGGTACGAACAAGCATCCACTACACTCTCAGAGTGGATGGCATTAGGAAGGGCATCCAACTGTAAAAACCTTGCCAAATCAGATTAAAACTTGATGCAACCTTCTGGCTCGCTATTCCTCAGTCAAACTGTCCAACCTATGCCAGCATGGAAAGCGGACATTAAACAATGATGATGATACAAATATATATGTATATATATATATATATATATATATATACATACACGCATACATACATATATTTATGCATACAAACATACATATATCTATATACATATATATATTTATATATATGTATATATATATATATATATATA
>NC_068982.1:126809228-126817981 GCF_001194135.2 Octopus bimaculoides
TATATATATATATATATATATATATATATATATGCGTGTGTGTTATCTGAAGTGTATAGTATTATATATCCATTACAGCTGATCTTATCAATCGATTTCATGCTAGAGTTTCACTGGTGTGTTAGGTAACAATCTAATTATGTAACCCTATGCTCATCAGAGGTAGCCGATATGGAATATAACACTGTACACTTCTGATAATATACCCACTCTATTGACAGATATAAAAGTGCATTATTTTATGACTTATGGACTCTTAGACAAATTACACACACACACACGCATATAAAATACATACATGTGTGTGTGTGCATACGTTAGAAGTTATGTCTAGCTAAGTAAAATCATGGTTGTTTTTACATCTGGCATGTCTGCTGCATCACTCTTCAGCTGAGCGATCCTAATCTTGCAGACTCATGAGTGCTGGTACCATGTAAAAAGCACCTGTGTTGGTGCCACATAAAAAGCACCAGTGCCAGTGCTGTGTAGAAGCACCCAGTACATTCTGTGAAGTGGTTGGCCATAGAAACCATACCAAAACAGACGAGGAGCCCAGGCAGTTCTTCAGCTTGCTAGCCCCAGTCGAACTATCCAACCCAAGCCAGCATGGAAAGCTGGAAATTGGACATTAAAGGATGATGATGATGAAGCATACACACACATATATATATATAATTAATAGAGACAGAATCAATATTAATGACTAGCTAGGCCTGCAACATCAAAAGTGACAGGTAATTGTAGATTTTCTTCATATATAAATAAGGACAAAAGATCGAATATCGATGGTAATTCAAATTAATACACTCATCAATGGTATCTTGTGGTTTATTTTGAGATGTGGCTTTGATCCATACAAACCTTCACAAACTTCCCTTGTACACACATACACATATACTCACACAGAACGTTTTGTTATTCATTTCTTGGCATTATTATCAACTTCAAAAGCAAATTTTCTTTCTTGTGACAAAGAACTTTCTTGAAACGGTTTTCTAGTTTCCCTCATAACATATAAAACTTGTACATATATTCGAATTTTACAGATAAAATATATAATGCTCTTCATAATTGTTTCTAACATAGACACAAAGCAACAATCTGTGTGCGTGCGGTGGGGTGTTAAAAGATTAAATCAAAGTTGATCTCGGAGGGATTTGAACTCTGAATGTTAAATGTCATAAAATACTGTAAGGCATTTTGTATGATGTTAACAAGAAATCTGTATGAACACTCAAGCCTTCAAGAGTTACAGGCATATTTAATTGTAGAGCTGAGTTACGTCCCTTTATTTATCAGTTTGCCTGCGAAAATTAAATGAATATGAGTTACTTCCCATGATATTTCTAGTTTGGTCCGCAATATTTTCTTTTTTGTGAGAATTTAATAAATCGTAATTTGGTCAGGCTAAATAAAAAGAGCCTAAAAGAAAATTATACTTATATAAACTTTTGTAAAAAATTACTTGATGCAGTTACAATAATCAGAAAAAGGTTTTTTTAAAAGCTATTAAACTATTAGTAAAATGTTTTTTATTTAACAGAATGTCACCAATAGTGTAAATTTTGTGTGTACGTACGTACGTACATACATACATGTATGTATGTATATGTGAGTAATAATTTTAAATTTGGGTATGCTGTTTAAAGAACATTCACTGTGTTCGGCTACCTGATTCCATCAACAGTACGGGTATAAGTACCACTGGATTTACTTCAGGAATTCCTCTGTGTCTGTCGAGTACACAACATTTGAGAGAAAGACAAAATGTAATTCATGAAATTCTTTATTAATCATTACGATCGTTTTGACCCACCTTGCATTGGTTCCTTGCAAGTGAGAATCTGGACAACTGGTTGTGGTGCATCCTTTGATGCAGATGTGCTTGTTCCTGTGATTTTCAAAAGGTACCTTGCTCATCAAACTCATGTTCACTAATTTTGATTATAATACATTTTGTTATTTGCCTGTAGCTAGTGGCATACAAGGAATGACTTGGAATGAAGTACAGTCCCTTTGTAAGTAATGGACTTACTAATAATTAATCATAAATAAGATACATACATAAAAACCAAAAATGAAAAACAAAATAATTGTACAATGTGCAGGTTAATCAGGTACTATGCTTGCATTGCCAAAGTTATAGATGATAGTACTGCTTCTATCAACAACTCTATATCGTGCACTGGATGCATTTTTTTTTCAAGGCAACAACACTGCAGCAAAACTAAAGTGAAATCTCAAGCTCTGCTGTGTTGTTGCTCAAATTATAAGTCACTTACAGATTGTATTGGGTGCTTTATGTTGCACCAGCATAGTATGGTTTGTCTTGCAGCTTACAAAGCTAAAAGAAAGCCATGATGTAACGAACAGATTTATTTTGAGAGGATGGTAATGGAGAGAATAACAGAGATAAAAGAGAGTGAACAGGAAGAGTAATGTCAGGGATTAGTGTAAAGGAGAGGGAGAAATCAGAGGAAGATATATTGTTGATTTTTCAAATAGGCCGCTTCAGGGCAAAATGCTATAATTCTTTCTGTCTCTGCTCCAAGATAAGTACTCTCCTCTTAAATTGTTTTTCAAAAGGGAACGCTTCTATCACCTCCCTCAGTACTACTCTAACCCTCAGGTGAGAAAGATCTTGTCTTGCAAGTCACCTGGTGATCTAACTGCTGCTGGTGCCGTTTAAAAAGCATCCAGCACAGTCTGTAAAGTGGATGGTGTTAGGAAGAGCATCCATCTGTAGAAACCATACCAAAGCAGACAGCAGAGCTTACCAGTTCCTGTTGAACTGTCCAACCCACATGCCAGCATGAAAGCGGCCATTAAATAATGATGTTGATGGTAATTTAGTGGTTTGGCAAATGAGTTTGATAATCTCTTTTACTCTTTTGTTTCAGCCATTTGACTGTGGCCATGCTGGAGCACTGCCTTTAATTGAACAAATCGACCCCCACAACTCATTGTAATTCATTGAAAGCCTAGTACTTGTTTTATCAGTCTCTTTTGCCAAACCGCTAAGTTATGGGGATGTAAACATATCAGCATCAGTTGTGAAGTGATGGTGGAGGGACAAACACAGACACAGCAAACTCAAAAAAAAATTAAGTACTCTCGTCAATTTGTTCAACTAACTCTACAAGGCAGTGCTCCAGTATGGTTGCAGTTGTATGACAGGAGCAAAAGAGTACAGAAATTACAATGAAACATGTCATGTTGGAAACAAAATAATTCAAGATAAATAATAAACCGTTCAAGATTCACTGAATTTAATAAGTCGATGTTTTATTCATCCGTAAATATATTTTGTCAGATACTTTTTTGCAGCCTGAGCTGGAATATTCATAATTGAAGCCCTTTGTAGAATTGAAGTATATTTCCTTCAATACCTCCTTTGCAAAGTCCTCATTTATAATATGATGATGATTAGCTAATTCAGCTTTTATACATTCTAAAACATTAGTCTTATTAAGGGGAAAGAAAGGTACAACAGCATCAATGAGACCCTGTTTGTGTAATTTAAAAAACCATTCATTTTGGCTATCTTTTTGAAATACATGTTCAAAATCAGTTAATTTCAACTTGTTCTGATTGCCACTTTGCACTTTTCTGAACACAATGTTATTTATATTTTCAGAGTTTACGGTAGTTATGATTATGAATAGAGCATAAGTATACTTATAGAAATTTGAATTTTTTAAATGTGTTAAAGTCTCTGTGAGGATCTGTTGAGCAGGTCCTGTGTCTTCAAAGTCATCAAGAATAAATATATTCCAGTGACATGGTGATAACTCTGTGTATATCCAAGTCAAAAGTTTGTTTCCACTATTTTGGGCAGAATCAAATTTATAATGATGTGAGAAAGAAAATATAGATGATTGAGTATTTTCAGGAAGATATTTATACAGAAGAGAAGCCAAATAGGTTTTCCCAACTCCAACACCTCCATGGAAAGACAAAACCAGTGGTTGTGGATAGTTAGTCTCTAAACTCTTAATGTAATTTGTTAACGACTCTACAACAAGGTGGATAGCTAAATCCTGACCAATTATCTTTGTTGATAAAGACTCAGACACTGAATGTCTTTCCCAAGCTGGAATTTTATGACAATGGGAAATGTAAAAAACTAGAAATAAAAATATAAATGAAGTTATAAAAGCAAATATACAACGGGATGGAAATTCCAGGTACTCCTTTACTTTGGCTGCCTTCTTTAAAAGAAAAGAAAAAAAAAAAGAAAAGAAAAAGAAAAATCAGAATTAAAAATATAATTTAGATATGTTATTGCTTAAAATTTAATATACCATTTCAAGAATTCAAAAATTGACTAATTTTAATCAAATGTAGAAATACATAAATTAGTAAAAATGAGAAATTTATTAAGTAATTATAACATCCTAGACTACTACCTTTGACTCTTTTGTTGTTGTATTTCTGTTGAAATACACTGTCTTTGCTTCAATTAATTACGAAAACATTGACAAGTTTATAAAATAACTGTCATTATTAAACTTGAAAGGTTTTAGAATTAAGACAAGTAGTTCATATAGTAGAAGTAAGGGCAGTTTTGAGCAGGTTGGTACCAACAGGGCTACAAAGAAGAGTTAAGCAATTTTCAAGATTGGATAAGATACTTTATAAGAAGCCTGTTCAAATTTACAGTAATTCTTAGAGTAGATAGTACTTTGTAACAGATGGTGAAAAATATATGAACTAGCATGTAATGTTTTTTAAAAACTTCTTTGGTGTTCTAAACCAATCGCTTAGAAGATAAAGGTCTATGCTAAAGGCACCCAGTGGCAAGAAATGCTTCACCAGATGGTTCTAAGTGCAATCAGACATCTTGAAAAATGGGAAAAACATCCATTTTGCATGCTGGCTTGAGTTGGATGGTTTAACAGGAGCTTGAGAGCAAGAGGAATGTACTGAGATCCAATATCTGTTTTGGCATGGTTTCGATGGCTGGATGCCCTTCCTTATACCAACCACTTTAGTGTGTGTACTGGGTGGCTTTTACATAGCACCAGTAACAGTGAGGTCTTCAAGTAACTTGCAAGACAAGAGCCTCAACTTATGGGATTGTGGTACTGAGAGAGGTGGCTTTATGCCAAGTGATGAGAGGTTAAAGTATGATAGAGAGACAGAAATAGATGTCTTGCTATAGGGGAAATATATAGTCAGAGAGAATAAATTTTTTTTTAACACCATTTCTGCCATTATTATCCTCTCATGTCATCTCTAGTTGTTCAGAAAGTAAAAAGATCTGATAATTTCCAAGTTCAGATTTCTATCAGAGTAGTAAAATAAATATCTCAGATACTTTGAAATGCTTTGGCAAGTGGTGGTGGTCCAGTATGTTTAACCCTTTGGAGATGAAGCCACATTTGGAGTTTCAATACCAAGAAGACGAAGCCCTTTTCACAAGCCTTACAGAGGGCATGCACTTATTTTTTTTTTTTAAATTATAAAAATAAAGTAATTACTTTACATATAGAAAACTATATGTATTCTTGTAGGAAATTGAATAAACTAATACAATCTTCTTTGTAATTTGACTTTTTGGCAGATAGACCGACCCTGTTGTCTCCTAAAGGTTAACTCAACAGTAATATCAGTTTAAAAAATATGCATAAATATTTGTTATATGGTGACCTCACGAGTGCCAGTGGCATAAAAAAGACACCCAGTACACACGGCAAAGTGGTTGGTGTTAAGAAGGGTATCCAACCATAGAAACCATGCCAAAGCTGACATTGGAGCTTGATTTGGCCCTCTGGCTCTCTGGACCATGTCAAAGTGTCCAACCCATGTCAGTATGGAACAGTATGGAAAACAGGGGTTAAATGATGATGATTTTTCTCTGTCCATTTGGACTCTGAATTAACTTGAGTTGTTTGACTGGATATGTTTAAAGGTAGTCTGAATGTGTTTGATGGGTTAGGAAAAAAAACAAAACAAACTAAACAAACTTGGATAAAAGGAGGTGAAGAAGCAGTGGCCCATGGTTATACTTAAGTGATGTGAAAGAGATTTTAAGAAGGAGCATAACGAGTAATATTTTAAGTATATATTGAATTCATTAATAATGATACTCTCTTTACTCTTTTACTTGTTTCAGTCATTTGACTGCGGCCATGCAAATCGACCCCAGGACTTATTCTTTGTAAGCCTAGTACTTATTCTATCGACTCTTTTGCCGAACCACTAAGTTACGGGGACGTAAACACACCACCATTGTTGGTTGTCAAGTGATATTGAGGGGAACAAACACACATACTTATATATATATACGATGGGCTTCTTTCAGTTTCCGCCTACCAAATCCACTCACAAGTCTTTGGTCAGCCTGAGGCTATAGTAGAAGACACTTGCACAAGGTGCCATGCAGTGGGAATGAACCCGGAACCATGTGGTTGGTAAGCAAGCTACTTACCACACAGCCACTCCTGCACCTATAGTACACTTCTCTATAGTGAAAGGGATAGGATGTTTATTTTATTAATAGTCTATGGAACCTGGTGCAGCTCCTGTCAAACATCCAACCCATGCCAGCATGAAAAACAGATGTATGATGATGATGATGAACAAGTCTTCAGATGATTCGAATTTTAAACCCTGATAGGATGATAGGGCTGTTTTATGAACACAACCATCTTTATTACAACCCAACAGGTATTTTAACCCTTTAACTGCGAAATTAAATTTCATGATGTTAAATATTTACCAAAAATAGAATTGGTATTTTCTGCAAAATAATTAGAATGTTTAACCCTTTCAATACCAACCTGGCTGAAACCACCTCTGGCTCTGTAGTACATATGTTTTGTTTCCATAAGTTTTGAATTAAATTCATCCATCAAACTTTAGTCACAATTTATGTTTCTAACACTTGCTTAATGATAACTAAGTTACTAACATCTCAAAATAAATACGGTAACGAAAGGGTTAATTACCTTTCCTCTTTTTAGCTTGGAATCGCGATGTTTACTAAATATGAAATACAAGAAAAAAATTCATTTGTTAATAAAAAAAAAAGTGGATTCTATTATTATATTATTAATAAAAAAATATAGTACACAAACACATGTAATAAATTTTTTTTTACCTTTTAATCAGGAGGAAGATAATGCCATGACATTTTACAGGGCCTCCCAAGACTAGAGGGTAGGAAGTGGAAAGGTATTCACCAAATTAGAGACCTGGTCCAAATGCTCACAATAGAGGATACTGCTAATAGCATCCAAGGAGGCTATGGTGAGATTTGAATGCAAAGATCTGGAACTAATACCATGAGACCACCAGTTTCACATTCTTAAAGTCCCATCATTCCACTGCCCTACACTGGTATATTTCTTTTTTTTAATCAACCCCTGAAAGATTAAAAGGCAAAGCTGACTTTTGTAGGATTTGAACCCAAAGTACAGGTAATCAGAACAAATACTACAAGGTATTCTATTTGAGTCTCTAATGACAACCAGTTGAACACCTAAGTAATATAAATTTAACCGTTGACATTCAGATTACTCTGTCAAACGTAATTATTTTACTTGTTTCATTTGACCATGGCCATGCTGGAGCACCGCCTTTAATCAAGCAAATCGACCTCAGGACTCATTCTTTGTAAGCCTAGTAGTTACTTTATTGGTCTCTTTTGTCGAACTGCTAAGTTACAGGGACATAAACACACCAACATCAGTTGCCAACCAATGGTGGGGGTAAAACACAAATACAAAGGCACACACACACACAATTATATATATATATATATATATATATATATATATATAGACTCCATCAAATGCAAGGTGGGTAAGCTAGAGGTGGTTGATAGCTTTCATTATGTAGGTGACCAAGTTAGTAGTGGAGGTGGATGCTCTGAGAGTGTAGCTGCAAGAATAAGAAGAGACTGGGAAAAGTTCAGAGAGCTCCTAACTCTGTTGACAACAAAAGCCTCTCCCTCAGAGTGAAAGGCAGATTGTATGATGCCTGTGTGCAAACAGCTGTGCTACATGGCAGTGAAACATGGGCTGTGACCACCAAAGACATGCATAGGCTTGAAAGAAATGAAGCTGGTATGCATCGCTGGATGTGCAGTGTCAGTGTGCATGTGCGACAGAGTGTAAGTGTTTTGAGAGAGAAGTTGGGCATAAGAAGCATCAGATGTGGTGCACAAGAGAGAAGACTAAGCTGGTATAATCATGTGATGGATATGGAGGAGGACAGCTGTGTAAAGAAGTGCCAATCTCTAACTGTGGAGGGAGCCTGTGGAAGAGGTAGACACAGGAAGACATGGGACGAGGTGGTGAAGAATGATCTTTGAATGTTGGGCCTCACAGAGGCAATAACTAGCGAAATGCAGTGATTCAGAAGACCCACCAAGCTGAGTGAAATTGTAGTCATGGCCAATGCCAGTGACACATAATTGGCACCTGTGCTGGTGGCACGTAAAAAGCACCTTTCAAGTGTTGAGCCCCACAGAGGTAATGGCATATGACTGAGACCTTTGGCAATGTGAAGACCCATCAAGCCAAGTGAAATCATACACCCATTACACTCTCAGAGTGGTTGGCGTGTAGAAGGGCATCCAGCCATAGAAACCATGCCAAATCAGACCAGAGTCTGGTGCAGCCCCTCAGCTTACCAGCCTTAGTCAAACTGTCCAACCCATACCAAGATGGATAACAGACGTTAAATGATGATGAAGATATATATATATATATATATACATATATATATATTTATATATATATATA
>NC_068982.1:126818903-126823875 GCF_001194135.2 Octopus bimaculoides
GGGCAAGTGTCTTCTACTATAGCCTTGGGCTGACCAAAGCCTTGTGAGTAGATTTGGTAGACGGAAACTGAAAGAAGCCCGTTGTATATATGTATATATATATATATATATGTATGTGTGTTTGTGTGTCTGTGTTTGTCCCCCCACCATCGCTTGACAACCGATGCTGGTGTGTTTACGTCCCCGTAACTTAGCGGTTCGGCAAAAAGAGACCGATAGAATAAGTACTAGGCTTACAAAGAATAAGTCCTGGGGTCGATTTTCTCGACTAAAGGTGGTGCTCCAGTATGGCCACAGTCAAATGACTGAAACAAGCAAAAGAGTAATTCAATTTGGACTGAATTTGAATGTTTCATTAATATTTTAGTGTCATCATCATGCTATCCCAGAATTTAGGACTCATTTAGACCTACCCTGTTCAGATCTGTGGGATAGCACTTCTGCTCCTCCCTTCCCCCCAATATAAACCATCAGCATGCTTTCATCATGAGAACGGACACTAGTCACTGATTCTAATTATTCTTCTGAATTAGCAAGCTACATACTTTATCTCTCCTCTCTCTACTCTCACCAGACCTTACTCCCGACAGCTGCAACCTTCTGATATTTCCCATTTATCCATATTTTGCTTACAAATATTCAGTGTAAACATTAACTATATTAAACTCATTGGTCTGAGAGGTCATGCAAAAGGTCAGGGACACTGTTAACACTACACGGGTTAAGTTAAAACAAAGAAATAAAATATAATGTTGTCTATTTAGCTTCAACTAACCACAATAACAAAATAACTACAGTTATTGCTGACCTATAATTGAGATTACATGTAGTTGAGTGGAGGCGCAATGGCCCAGTGGTTAGGGCAGCGGACTCTCGGTCGTAGAATTGTGGTTTCGATTCCCAGACTGGGCGTTGTGAGTGTTTATTGAGCGTAAACACCTAAAGTTCCACAACTTTCTCTCACTCTTTCTTCCTGTTTCCGTTGTACCTGTATTTCAAAGGGCCAGCCTTGTCAAACTGTGTCATGCTGAATCTCCCTGAGAATTACGTTAAGGGTACACGTGTCCGTGGAGTGCTCAGCCACTTGCACGTTAATTTCACGAGCAAGCTGTTCTGTTGATTGTAACCGACGGAGTGCCAACACATACACACATGTAGTTGGTTATGTAACCATATACATTGATACACACAAAGATGTCCCAAAAACAATTAGACACCTGCTCAACATATCTTTTTATTTGTGCAGACACAATCAGTGGTTAATGTATTATGTACAAGGCATGTGTCAACTAAACACTAAATTAAGTGTTGAAGTGCATAAAACAACATTTATTTTTGCTGAAAATATAATCCTCACTAATTTAAGCAAAATGTCAGTAATTTTAAGGGGAAGAGGTAATTTGATACCATCAACTCCGGTATTTGAATGGTACTTTATTTTATTAAGCTCAGAAGGATAAAAAACAAAACTGCTCTTGGCCAAATTTGAAATCAGAACACAAATGATTCTACTAATTGACTGTCTTATTAAAAATATTGGGTTGGTGCATAATTATTGCGGCTTTTTTTTCAATAAAAACATCTTTAAATGACAGTCTGACTGTCTGCCAAGCAAATGGGAAGCAGTAATTGAAGTAGATGGTGAATATACTCTGGAATAATCATTTAAAGATGTTTTTGTTACATGTTATTGTTTTTGCTGAATAAAATTTGTTGAAAAAAGCCGCAATAATTATGCACCAATCCAATAATAATCTTTTCTTATTTTGGGACAAGACCAGCAGTTTTGAGGGAAGTTTGAGTCAATTATATCAACCCCAGTATCTGACTGGTACTTATTTTATTGACCCCAAAAAGAGGAAAGGCAAAGTTGACCTCAGTAGAATCTGAACTCTGAGCATAGAACTGGAAGAAATGTTATGCATTTTGCCTGGCATTCGAACTATTTTTCTAGCCTTGCTGCTTTTACGTTGAAAATAATAAGAAATGGTTACTTTTCAGGAATTTTTTTGCTCCATTTTTCTTCTTTCATCTCTAGCAAAAAGAAAAAAAAGAAATTCTTTTAAAACAATTAACGTTTTTGTAGAAATAAAAAGGAAATAAAAAAGAATACCATGAAACTTGACTTATAAAATGGTTAAGAGGGACAAGTACAAAGTGAAAACAGAACTATTTTTTTCCAAATATTTTTGAGCAAATGTTGGATATTGTTAGATATTGGAGGTAAAATTGGCAGACTTTCAGACAGCCGTTCCTAAAATCTACCACAGAATTTAATTTTTTATTTCACAAATTCCAAGTCTTTAATGTTCAAAATGGTTTCAAGAAATGATGACTGTTAAAATGTTCTCTAAAAATAATTAGAAAAGAGGAGTTTTAAAATTTACATGAAAACCTAATGAGTTGCAACAAATATGACAGTATCACCATAATTCCCTCAATAAAGTTAACTTGATGTAGTATAAGAAAAACATTTACACTCTTCTCATCCTCAAAAAAAATTAATGTAGTTCATGCAACACGAACATGAGAGTACCTGGTATTGTAGTTAGAATACTCATAAAACTGCAGAAAGCACAATCCTCACTAATTTAGACCATCAATTTTAAGGGGTGGGAGTAATTTGATACCGTCAACCCTGAAAGGATGAGAGACAAAGCTGACCTTGGCCAAATTTGAAATCAAAACATAAACGATTCTACTAGCTGGCTATCTTATTAAAAATAATAATAATCTCTTCTAATTTTGGAACAAGACCAACAATTCTGAGAGAAGTGTGAATCAATTATATCAACCCCAGTATCCAACTGGTACTTATTTAATTGACCCCAAAAGTAGTATTGACCCAAAAGACAAAGCTGACCTCCATAGAATTTGAACTCAGAGCATAGAGCTGGAAGAAATGTTATACCTTTTGATTAACATGCCAACTATTTTTCCAGCTTGCTGCCTTTACATTGAAAATAATAAGAAATGATTACTTTTCATGAATTCTTTGATCAATATCTCTGAAGTTGAAATTCTTGAAACTGGAGACAGCAGTGAAGTATCTTGTTTCATCTCTGACGAAAAGAAAAAAAAAATTCTTTTAAAACATTAAACTTTTTTGCAGAAATAAATAGGAAATAAAAAGCCTATAAAACTTGATTTATAAAATGGTTAAGAGGGCCAAGTGCAAAGTGAAAACGGAACTATTCATTTCCAAAATATTTTTGAGTAAATGGCAAGATATTGAAAGTAAACGTGGCAGGCGTTCGGTGCGGAGGTAATGAATACGCACACCACCAGTTTTCGGTGAAACAAAAACCCTAACGCAAACCGGGGCTAATGCAGTTTCGCATCTCCCCTTGAAAAATGCATTTTTTCAAGAAAAAATTTTCCGGGTTCCTACGTTTTAGATGTCGGAGATTACGAACATGCAACAAAAAAAATTTTTTTATTCATAAAATATATTTGTCAACTAAATGTGGCGGTCCCAATAGAAGACGGTGTTACTGTTGTTTTTAGCCCCAGGAAGACATTCATATCTATCTATCTCTTTATGCACCTATCTATATGCGTATTGAATTTAAAAGTGCCAAGACGTGGCTTCTTGCATATCCGGAATCTCCGTCATTTAAAACATTAGGGAAAAAAATTTCGAAGAAGTTCATAAAATTTTAAACGGGAGTGCGGAGTGGTGGTGGTATTTTTTTTTTTTTTTGCATATTCGTAATCTCTAACATCTAAAACGTAGGAATCTGAAAACTTTTTTTAAAAATGCATTTTTCAAGGAGAGGTGCGGAACTGCATAGGCCCCCACAATCCCTAACCCTGAACACCGGGTGTGCGTATTCTTTATTTTCGCCACTTGAAAGCTGTTTCTCAAGTCTATCGCAGAATTTAATTAAAGTGAAAGTTCAACACTAGAGAAAAGCGAGAACATTTTCTTTTTCACAATGGTTTCAATTTCATTTCTTGTTTAAACTTCAAGGCAGCAAGATATATCATTTTATAAACATTGGATCTTGAAACAAATAATCTATAAATAACAGAATGTAAATATTTGGTCAAAAGCAGTGTGGATAGAAGAAATCGAAGGCTGTCCCACAGGTTAAAACCCCTTCGGACAGAAAATGTTGCGGCCATTCCACGGGCAGCCTTTAACTTGTTCTATCCAAATGGACGCTATTATATATAGCTTATCTGTTTCAAGATCCAATGTTTCAAAAGAGAATTTCAATTCCAACTGCTGATAAATAGATACGCTTTGATTGAGGGTTCATTCAACGAGACTAAATCCTTACCAAAACGAATTTAGTATTGAGTCTTCTCACCAATAATTGTTTGGCTGTTTACATAACAAAATAAAGTTGCAGCAGCATAGCTATTTATCTTATGAAATGAAAACATTTTTACTAACAGTGAGAGTGATATACACACAATAAGAATGAAATGTTAGTTGAATTTTAACTTACACGGTGTTAAGATTTGGCATTGTTAATTAATGTCTACCATTCAAAGTCCGGCTTTTAATTTCCTCAACTTTATAGAAGGGAGAAAACTCGGTTAATATAAAGATCTTCACTCGTTAAAAATAAAAACAAAAAACCCGGCTGGGTGGGTGTTGACTGTGCAGAAAGTGAAAATGAAAATGACAAAAAAAAAAAAAAAATTGCGCAAACGAACCTGGGGTTGGGAGAGGACTTTCGGAAAATTTACAAGATCCGATTTTTCCGTCATAACTTTTGGGAAAATGGATATATATATAGATTTTTTTTTTACGGAATCTTATGTTTTTGGTTATGGAAGATCCGATTCTGAAAAAGAACATTTTTAAAAATCGCATTTTCAAACTTTCAGTTCTCCGGCCTTGGCCTTCAAGCAGGCTATCCACATGCTAGAAATAACAGCAAAATCTCAAACAACTACGATAACATAACGAAAGAAATATGTAATCAATCTACTCATCTTTCTGCAAAGATTTCTTTCA
>NC_068982.1:126824065-126824744 GCF_001194135.2 Octopus bimaculoides
TATCCATATCACGTCCTCACTTTGTTGTTTTTTGTTTTTTTGTTATTGTTTTTTTGAACTATATATATATATACAATTAAACCTTGGGAGAGGCATTATGCCGGTAATAAACACACGCACTGGTTCAGTCCTTTATTAATTTATATAGTTTTTTGTTAAATTATTTCATTGCACTCTTGCAATCTCTTCAGTAACTTGTCTCTCCACTTCCATTTATTTTGAATATATGATCTGGTGTTGTTTTGGCGTTGTTTCGAAACTGTTTGGTATGAGCATGTGAGTGTGTGCAAGCTCGTATGTGTGCACGCTCATATGTGTGCACGCACTTATGTGTTCGTGCTTATATGTAAGTATGTGCGTCCATATGTGTGTTTGTATATATATACTTTATTTCTTCTTTTCTTTTGAAAAATTGAAATTTTTTTCAGAATCTTCGTATTTTTCTACATATTTCGCAAAAAAAAGAAAAAACCCGGAAAAAGTGAAAAATGAAGAGGAAAGAGGGAAATTGAAGTTTTGAAAATTCGATTTTTGAACATTTTTTTTTTTTTTTCAGAATCGGATCCTCCATAACCGAAACCGTGGGATTCCAATCACAAAAAAGGTCAATTTATATCCATTTTCTCGAAAGTTATATGACGGAAAAATCGGATCTTGTGAATTTTCCGAAAGTTCTCTC
>NC_068982.1:126825604-126827448 GCF_001194135.2 Octopus bimaculoides
ATCCATTTTCCTGAAAGTTATGAGGGAAAAATCGGATCTTGTGAATTTTCCGAAAGTCTTCACCGTTCGTTTGCGCAATTTTTTTTTCATATTCGTTTTCCACACTACTTTTTTTTTTACACCTAGTAGGCTGGAGTTGTTTTTTTTTTTACGTTAACGGGTCTCAAACTGTATATGGGCCTTTTTTTTCTTTTGTTCGCATATTGTCTCATTGTTTTTCGCTAGGCTATTTTTCTTGTAGAATCTCTGTACCTTTGAGGTATTTGGTGAGAATGGTGGTAGTTTTTCAGAAATTTACGATTCAAAAATAGCGCGGTTGGATATATTTTTATGGGCGAAGGAGGAATATTAGCAGCTCCAATTTCCAACTGTTTTCTTTTACCAGTTGTAAACTAAGCGATCTTCCATATTACGGTTGTAAACTGAAAACAAAATATAAACAAAAACCAGAACACAAACATTAATGTTATCGAATTTTCTTAGGAAACAAATAGTAATGATACAAATATATCTACTAAGTATTTTAAACGCACGAAACATGTAGTTTATAAAAGGGGAGTATTGATCTAGTGTTTTAGACTAATCATACTTCTTATATAGATGGCTTGGTAGATTATATACAAACAGCTACAAAATGCTTTTCCTCCTCCACTGCAGACATTATAAATCATTTCTCTTGTAGGAAAGACTTATTTGAGATAGATGTATTTTAAAAAACCACATCAGTATTTGTGACTGCTTTCAAGTGGCATTCGAGTGGCGTAGAGGTTTTTTTGGGTGCTTCGGTGTATGCTTGGAGTATGTGTCATTTCAATGGATTTTATTTTATTTGGCCAGTCCAAATGCTCGTACATTACCATAATATTAGAATGCAATTTTATCTTTTCTGAAAATTGGTCTGTAACACCTGTGTTCAAGTCACAGTTGTCAAAATCACAAGTTTTAACAAGACTCTTCACACGGCTGAGTGCAAAGTGATTTTCAAAGGTGACATTTACGTTTGGCATGGAATAGTTATTGAGATATACTTTGGTTTGGTTATAAAAATTTGTATTTTTTTCTTTATGTAAGAAATGATTCTTAATTTTTCATCACCAAGATACCTTCCGCTCATTAGGTGTTGCGTTGTTTCGAAATACTTTCGAAGAATGTCAATCTACTGCTTCCAAGTGAATGCTATTGACGTTGATGGTGGAATATCTGTTGACATGCTCGCCTTCATTCTCACGATAACCAGACAATCAAGCAACCCAGAAAAAGTTATCAAATCGCTTTGCTATTTATTCAAGACAGAATTCCCACTGTTTTGAGATCCCTGTTTTGAATGTTTATTTTACGGAGATCTACTTGCATAACAAGTGTTTTTTGTTCTGAGATCGTGTATTGAAACTAAAACGATAGTAGGGTGGAAGACACAAGTTAGCCATTTAGAAACACACGAAGACTGTTAACTTCAATTAAACATTTACTCCTGCTGGAAAGACCTCCGCCCGTCCTCCCCGTTTTGTCCCAAATTTGTTTATTAAAAAAATTTTTTTTTTTGCCAAAAATCCCAGTTTTCGGATACGGAGGTTCCGGAAAATTGCCAAAAATCGGCATTGTGGAATTCCCCACCCTTTCCCCCCAACTTCTTCAATTTTGACTTTTTTCCCCAACACTAACCCTAACGTAAGTACAGAAATGTTTTGAAATTTTTGTCCGAATCATAATGTCCGTATTTTTCGGCATATTTAGAAAAAAGAAAAAAATTCTTTAAAAAAAATTTTTCCAAAAATTTTTGGAAATTTTTTTCAGATTCCTATTCCCCGTAGCAGAAAAGTGGTTTGTGACGAAAAAAAAAAAAA